>NC_056744.1:1502044666-1502344666 GCF_019279795.1 Protopterus annectens
ACAGGCCACCCTTGCAAACTCAGGAACCTCACATGGCCTTCCTGAAAACACTGGAGGGGATAAATGTATCTCTGAACACCATCATACTAGGTGACTTCAACTACCCTAATAAAGACTGGGAACACTACTCAAGCCCAACACTCTAGCCCAAAAGTTCCTGGAATTCATAAACTCCAATGCCATGGAACAACTAGTCACCATCCCCACAAGAGGAGAAAACATACTTGATCTCATCATCACGAACATGGGAGCACAATGTTCAACACCGGAAGTATACCCCTCACTGGTGAGATCAGATTGCAAACTAATCTCGCTGGAGGTCCTCATCCCGCCCCCACCCGAAATGAAAAAGACCACAGTAAAGAACTTCTCGAAAGCCGACTTCACACTTCTAAAGACTAGTGTGGTCTCCTTTAAGGCCCCTGAGCCGGCGGTAAACATTACTCAAACCGCTGAATCACTTACAAATGCCTTCTACCAGCACCTGCAGGGCTGCATGGATCAGGCAATCCCAAGCAAAACAAAGACTCTTTGTACCAAAGGCAAGCGCCCAGTCTGGTGGACCCCAGCCATAAACAAACTCTACAACAAAAGGAGAAAGCTACTACAAGATAGAGCAAAATCCTTAAAAGGTAAGACACCGCTGATCACTATAAGTAAAAAGCTAAGAGCTCTCATAAAATCATCCAAAGCTAATTTTGAGAAAAAATAGCTAAGGACTCTAAAGACAACCATAAGGCATTCTTTAGCTATGTCAGAAACCTAGGAGGAAACTCCCAGATATGCTCAGAATTAGTTCAAAATGATGTGAAGATTACTGATCCTACAGACATTGCCAACATACTGGCTGACAGGTTCAGTGCAAACTTCTCACTCCCCTAAAGGAGAGATATCTATACCAAATGATTGTAGCCCCCCAAACATCTCTAATGCCCAGGTGAGAACTGCTCTCTCGAAGGCAAAGAACACAGCATACATGGGACCTGATGGTGTCCCCGGCTGTGTGCTCCATGAACTCAACGAGGAATTAAACCCACAGTTAGGACAGCTGTTTAATCTTAGTCTCACCTCCGGATACGTGCCCAGGGAGTGGCGCACAGCAACTGTGGTCCCACTCCACAAAGGCGGTGCCTCCACCGACCCTGGAAATTACCATCCCATTAGCTTGACAAGCCTTATCTGCAAAGCCATGGAGAGGATCATAATGGATCTCATAAATAAAGACATAGGAAATTTGCAGACTTTGGATCCAACCCAGTTTGGCTTTGTCAAAGGCAGATCATGCCTTTTAAACTTGGTTGACTTCTTCGAAACAGTCACCAAGGCCATTGACGAGGGAAAGGCAGTCCATACAGCCTACCTAGACCTGGCAAAGGCTTTCGATACAATACCCCACTCGGGTATCATTGAAAAACTCATCAACTTAAATGTAAACCCATACATTACAAGATGGGTTGCAAACTGGCTGAGTGACAGAACCCACAGGGTCAGAGTTGCTGGCGCCATGTCGGACTCAAAGCCTGTCACAAGTGGTGTCCCACAGGGCTCAGTCCTGGGCCCACTCTTGTTTGGCATCTACTTTTCTGAAGTACAAGCAAACATAGGAGGGTTATGGCTGACAAAGTTTGCAGATGACTGCAAACTGGGCGCCGTAGTCGAAAACACATCCGACACAGATATCCTTCAGAAGGGTCTCACAGAAACGGATAACTGGTGCCAGAGCCATGGCCTAAAGTTAAATGCCAAGAAATGCATAGTCATACCCTTCAGGAAAAACAAGGTTACCACTAGCTACCATATAGGTGGCAATCCCCTGATCACAGAAGAAGTTATCAGGGACCTAGGAACCCAGGTTGACAGTAGCCTTTCATTCGACACTCATATTGCTAAAGTAGTTAGGAAGACCTTCTACATTTCCCACCTTATCATGAAGGGATTCACATCTAGATCAAGGGAGGTCATAGTCCCCCTATACTCATCACTCATCAGACCAATGATTAAGTACAATGCCCCATTCGGAATGTATCTGACCCGACACTTGCAGCAGCTGGAGAGGCCACAAAAGTTCCTCACCAAAAGGATAAAGGGTCTCAAAAATCTGTCTTATGCTGCCCGACTGAAAGAACTCCAGTTATATTCAGTTGCTTACCGCTTGCTCAGAGGTGACCTGTGCCTGACATACAAGGCCATGTCAAACCCAGATTTGATGAACATGCTTCATCTCAAAAAATCTAGATCCCTCAGAGCCACAAGGGCGGGAGACTTAAACCTCGACACGGTTATTAACAGGACGTGCTGGAGGGATAGATTCATCACCCAAAGACTCCCTATGCTGTGGAACAAAATCCCGGTTTATGTGAGGCAGAGCACCTCGCTGGCCTTGTTCAAGAGGAATCTTGACCAATGGATGGGAGATCACAGATACACCCCAGGGGTTACCTCAGTGTCACCGCTTGACAGAGGCACAGCAAAATAATGGGCATAGTTTCTCCAAACTAAAGGGGTGACATAAGCCACAAAACTATGGGCTAGGCTTGTAAATGCCCTCGGGCAGATAGCCTAGTATGAACCTATGAACCTATGAACCATATATATATATATATATATATATATATATATATATATATATATATATATCTAGATCTAGGACACACACTCGATTAGCATATGTCCGAATCACAAAACATCGAACACACATACATGAAAGCGCTTATCAAAAAGCGCTTCAGTGTATGTGTAGTTCAAATAAAAAATCTACATTTCTGTGGGGGGCTTCATCACCAGCACCCCCCACAACCCCCTAACCCCCTACTTTAATATTCTCACTCAGAGATTGCACTACAGTGGGGAAAAGGGAATTTTCCCTTACCCGCACTGTAGTCCGATCTATGAAACAGGCACACATACACGGAAGCGCTTTTCGATGTTAAGCGCTTTCGTGTATCTGTGATCGATGTTTTGTGATCTGGACATATGCTAGTCGAGCATGTGTCCGGATCATAGATTTTATATATAGATATATATATATATATCTCCATCCTCTGGGCAAGGCCGCTTATACACAAACATGAACTATAATGTTTCAGAGGACCTTTGGAGTCATAGGCTGAATCACACAATTTCCACTCCAGGTATACATAACCTTTGATCAGGAGTTAAGAGTAAAATTAATGTCCAGAATATAGGTGTGCTACAATTTATTTTATTTAACTTTTGTTTACCAGGAAAGTCCAACTTGGAATGAAGCCAATTTTCAGAGAAGGCATGGGGAGAAATGCACCTAATAAATGTCTTTGTAAATGGGAGGAAACTGGAACAGCCAGATAAAACCCACATGAATGCAAGGTAGACATGCAGACTCCACACAGAATGCACCCCAGATGAGAACAGAATGGGAGAACCTCATACTGTGAAGCGACAATGCTACCGCTGCACAACTGTACCGTTCAAGGTCATTACATAACAAATAAATCTCATATACATTTTTTTCAGAGAGTGCAATGTTTCTCTTCTAAATTAGGACTCAGATGATGTACATGATGAAATAAATGTAAACTCCCTTAGAGTAGAATGGCAGTCATTGAGGGTGTTATGTTTCTGAGTAACCTATTATACTCCCCAAATCTTTTAGTAAGAACTGTTATAGCAGGACTGGCAGATGGCTTCATACAAAAGTCCAAGATGAAGGTTTCAGAAGAATTTTACTGTCCCAGTCTGGCATTATAAATAGTTTCATCTGGAGGATTTATAGCCTGTGATTAGAAGGCAGGAAATTAATATCTAGAATTTATGTACCCCTGCACTCTAGTGGCAGGAGCGTGCAGTTAGAACTTGTCTGAACGAAGACTGCTGGAATGGGGCTTATTGTTTAGCTTTTTATTGGTTAATTTGTTTAAATCAGTTTGCTCATTTGCTACTGTTATATTAAAAAAAAAATACAGTTTATGCATCGCCACTTAGCTAGGGTTAAAATATTCCCAGCGCCATAAAGTCTGCTCTTCAAATTTTCCCTTAGAACTAGCCAGTTTTTTAGTTTTATCACTCAAATCTGTTTCTTTAAGCTCAGCACTTGTTCAGAACTCATTGTAAGCACTGAATAAGCCACAAAATTACTACAACACTCAACTTTAGATCACTTGTCTAGAGGAAAACAGTTTTTAGTACTTAATAAATAAGCACCTATCCAGGCATGTCTATGGGTCAGATCCCTGTGTTTTCTCCTGTCTACCTGATGAATCTGGGCATCTTGGGGCAATGCAGCAATTGCCTCATGTACACAGACAACCCTCTCCTCCTACCACCCAACAATACAACCTGTGAGAGATGCACTTATATAGCCAAACTGGAAGCAAAGCTCTCTTCACCCAAAACTGGACTAGACAGTCAAGAGGAGAGGGTAAACACTTGCACCACACCAGATTCATCACATAGTCCCTCAAAACCTACACTACAAAAAGACACACATAGAAACACAAAACACACACCTAAATTCATGGAGGCGCTCAATAAAAATATGCCAAAGCAACAGAGATGTCCAAAGCAGAAATGCAAGCAACCTCCACTCCCAAATCAACCCAAATGGCACATAACCCACAAACTCAGTGTGCCACCCAACTACAGCCCATAAGGCATAACAACATGCCCAACACTCTAGTCATAGGTGACTCTATAGTCAGGCACACTGATGTTCCACTCACCGGGCTAAACAAGGAGAAAGTTACTGTCAGCTGCCTGTCGAGTTCCAGGATCCGCCACATAACACATGCACTAAAGTATGCACTAAAGTCACTCCACAAGTACAAATATGACTCTGTCATTGTCCATGTTGGTGTGAATGGCCTGAGACATACTTCCCTGGACTACATGAAAAAAGACATGGAGGAGCTCTCCAATCTTGTAGCCCAAGCTGGTATGACCCTAGTCCTAAGTAGCATCCTGCCATCATAGAGAATGACACCACAGTACAAGGACAAAGTGATTGACTTTAACAATTGGCTAAGCTTCTAGTGTCATTCTTAGGTGATCCAGTATCTGTCATCCTGTGATGACATGATTGACCGACCATGATGCTTTGCCAGAGATGGCCTGCACCTGTCACCCTTGGGATTCCGGATACTGGTAAGGCTCTTGCCAGATCTATAACGCCTTTTTAGGCAAGGTTCAAATGACAAATTCACCACCGTAACTGGTACAAGCAAGTAAAATATGAGGGTAATGCTACTCAATGCTAGAAGTCTAAACCTCAAAATACACTCACCTAAAGGCACTCCATAAAATGGAGAACATCAGCATCTGTGCAGTGACAGAGACCTGGTTCAAGGCTCCAGAGAGCACCCCTGTATTATCAGGCTATAATTCATATCACACCTTTTGACCACCTAACCTGTACCGAAACACTAAAGGCAGAAGCATGTCCATATTCATTAAGGATATCCACAACTCCAAGCTAGTTTTTCAGCATAATGCATCCGAGATTATCCAAGTGCAACTAACTCTGGGCAAGACCGCAATCCAAACTGTAGCTTGCTACAGATCACCCACCATGCCCCAGGATTCCCACTCCACATTTCTTGATACACTGGAAAATATTAGGGTACAACCTAACACCCTAATAATGGGCGATTTCAACTACTTATACATTACAAGATGGGTTGCAAACTGGCTGAGTGACAGAACCCACAGGGTCAGAGTTGCTGGCGCCATGTCAGACTCAAAGCCTGTCACAAGTGGTGTCCCACAGGGCTCAGTCCTGGGCCCACTCTTGTTTGGCATCTACTTTTCTGAAGTACAAGCAAACACAGGAGGGTTATGGCTGACAAAGTTTGCAGATGACTGCAAACTGGGCGCTGTAGTGGAAAACACATCCGACACAGATATCCTTCAGAAGGATCTCACAGAAACGGATAACTGGTGCCAGAGCCATGGCCTAAAGTTAAATGCCAAGAAATGCATAGTCATACCCTTCAGGAAAAATAAGGTTACCCCTAGCTACCATATAGGTGGCAATCCCCTGAACACAGAAGAAGTTATTAGGGACCTGGGAACCTAGGTTGACAGTAGCCTTTCATTCGACACTCATATTGCTAAAGTAGTTAGGAAGACCTTCTACATTGCCCACCTTATCATGAAGGGATTCAAATCTAGATCAAGGGAAGTCATAGTCTCCCTATACTCATCACTCATCAGACCAATGATCGAGTACAATGCCCCATTCAGAATGTATCTGACCCGACACTTGCAGCAGCTGGAGAGGCCAGAAAAGTTCCTTACCAAAAGGATAAAGGGTCTCAAAAATCTGTCTTATGCTGCCCGACTGAAAGAACTCCAGTTATATTCAGTTGCTTACCGCTTGCTCAGAGGTGACCTATGCCTGACATACAAGGCCATGTCAAACCCAGATTTGATGAACATGCTTCATCTCAAAAAATCTAGATCCCTCAGAGCCACAAGGGCGGGAGACTTAAACCTCGACACGGTTATTAATAGGACATGCTGGAGGGATAGATTCATCACCCAAAGACTCCCTATGCTGTGGAACAAAATCCCGGTTTATGTGAGGCAGAGCACCTCGCTGGCCTTGTTCAAGAGGAATCTTGACCAATGGATGGGAGATCGCAGATACACCCCAGGGGTTACCTCAGTGTCACTGCTCGACAGAGGCACAGCAAAATAATGGGCATAGTTTCTCCAAACTAAAGGGGTGGCGTAAGCCACAAAACTATGGGCTAGGCTTATAAATGCCCTCGGGCAGATAGCCTAGTATGAACCTATGAACCTATGAACCTACTCCAGCATTAACTGGGAAAACTACTCATGTACCAACTCTCTTGCTCAACATTTTCTGGAATTCATAAATTCTAACGCCTTGGATCAACTTATCCACACCCCCACCAGGGGCAGCAATACCTTGGACCTGGTCATTATCAACATGGGTGACCTGTGTTCCACACCAGAGGTGAATTCCTTTTTGGTCAGATCCAACCACAAGCTAATCAACCTAGATATCCACATCCCACCCCCAGCCCTCATTAAGGAAACCACCGTAAAAGATTTATCCAAAGCCAACGTCATGCTTCTTAAGACAGAAGTGGCAAACTTCATGACACCCATGCAGATGGGCAATAGAGGTATGACTGCTGAATCCTACACAAATGCACTTTATAAGCACTTTCATGAGTGCATTGATTGTGCTATCCCTAGTAGAACTAAGATGCTATCCTCCAAAAAAAAAGGAAGCCAATCTGGTGGTCCCCTGCCATAAACAAACTCTACAACAGAAGAAAGAAACTGCTGCAAAGAGAGTAAAATCCCATGACTGGAGGAACTCCCTGGTCAGCCTCAGTAAGAAGCTGAGATCCCTCATAAAATTGTCCAAAGCTAGTTACGAAAACAAAATTGCCACTGTTTCTAAAGACAACCACAAAGCATTCTATAACTATGTCAAGAATTTTAATGGCAACACTCAGATCTGCTCTGAGTTACAGCACAATGGCACTAAATATACAGAACCAACTGATATTGCCAACATCCTGGCAGATAGGTTCTGTGCTAACTTTACCCCCCTCTAACCCCCTAGAGGACCCATCTCTATACTGGAAGAATGCAAAGTTCCTATACTCTTGCACAGCTAAAAAACACACTCTCCAAAGACAAGAACACAGCATCCATGGGACCTGACAACATCCCAGGCTGCATTCTACACAAACTACAGAACCATCTGGCACCCCATCTAAGTACCATGTTCAATCATAGCCTCACCTCAGGCTTCATACCATGCTTTTCGGCCCCAAAACTTGGACCGAACCACAAAAGGAGGGGGGTATCGATATTCATCAAAGATACCCACACCTCCAGGTTGGTGGAAAAGCACGAAGCATCAGAGACTATACATGTGCAACTAACAGTGGGTAAAACTGCCTTCCAGTTTATAGCCTGCTACAGACCACCCTCCCAAACCCAGGAACCCCACTCGGCCTTCCTGAGAACACTGGAAAATATGAAGGTCTCTCCAAACACCATTATATTGGGCGACTTCAACTACCCAAACATAGACTGGGAGCATTACTCTAGCTCCATCACCCTAGCCCAAAGGTTCCTAGAATTTATAAACTCAGATGCTATGGAACAACTTGTTACCACTCCCACAAGAGGGGAAAACATACTGGACCTGATCATCACCAACATGGGGACTCTATGCTCCAGACCAGAAGTGTATCCCTCACTGGTAATATCAGACCATAAACTAATCTCACTGGATATTCACATCCCGATCCCACCCCCTGCCCAGAAAATCACAGTGAAAAACTTCTATAAAGCAAATTTCACACTCCTCAAAACTCAGGTGGAATCCTTCAAAGCCCCCGGGCCTGTGGAAAATACGGCCCAGACCGCAGAATCCTTTATAAACGCATTCTATGAACACCTTCAGGAATGCATGGATCATGCGATCCCAAATAAAACCAAGACCCAATCCTCCAAAGGCAGACATCCTGTCTGGTGGACCCCAGCCAGAAACAAACTATACAATAGAAGGAGGAAGCTACTAAATGATAGAGCAAAATCCCAAAAAGGGAAGGCATCACTGATCAGTATTAGCAAAAAACTACGGGCACACATAAAATTGTCTAAGGCCAGCTTTGAGAGAAAATTGCACAGGACACTAAGGATAATCACAAGGCTTTCTTTAGTTATGTTAGGAACCTGGGTGGTAATTCCCACATATGCTCAGAATTAGTCCAAAATGACAAAAAATACACCAAACCCACAGACATTGCCAACATCCTAGCTGACAGGTTCAGTGCAAACTCCCCCCTACCAAAGGGGCAAATATCTATCCCAGCTGAGTGCTGCCCCCCTGACGTCTCAGACGCCCAGGTAAGAGCCGCCCTCTCCAAAGCAAAAAACACAGCATCAATGGGACCAGACGGTGTCCCGGGGCTGCGTCCTACATGAACTCCAAGAAGAGCTAAACCCAAACATAAAACTACTGTTCAATCTCAGCCTTACTACAGGATATGTGCCCAAAGAGTGGCGACAGCAATAGTGGTCCCTCTCCATAAAGGTGGTGCCTCAACGGATCCTGGAAACTATCGCCCCATAAGCCTGACTAGCTTGGTCTGCAAAGCTATGGAAAGGATCATCATGGACCTCATAAATAAAGATATCGGGGACCTACAAACACTGGATCCTACCCAGTTCGGCTTTGTTAAGGGCAGATCCTGCCTCTTAAACCTGGTTGATTTCTTTGAAACAGTCACCAAGGCCATTGATGAGGGGAAGGTGGTCCACACAGCCTACCTGGACCTCGCAAAAGCCTTCGATACAATACCCCACTCGGGCATTATAGATAAGCTCACCAGCTTAAATATAAACCCCTATGGTACTAGGTGGATTGCAAATTGGCTCAAGGACAGAACCCACATGGTTAGAATTGCTGGAGCCATGTCAGACTCCAAACCAGTTACAAGTGGTGTCCCACAAGGTTCAGTCCTGGGACCTCTCTTGTTCGGTATATATTTCTCGGAGGTACAGGCCAACACGGAAGGACTGTGGCTGACCAAGTTCGCAGATGACTGCAAACTGGGTGCCATAATCGACTCTCCAGCCGACACAAGCATCCTCCAAAAGGGCCTCATAGAAACAGACAACTGGTGCCAGAGCCATGGCCTCAAGCTAAATGCCAAAAGTGTATAGTCATCCCTTTGGCAAAAACAAAGTGCCACAAATTACCACATAGGTGGTAATCCATTAAGTACAGAAGAAGTAATTAGGGACCTGGGGACCCAAGTTGATAGCAATCTCTCATTTGACAACCACGTGGCCAAAGTGGTTAGAAAAACATTTTATATAGCCCACCTAATCATGAAGGGATTCACATCTAGATCAGGGGACGTCATCGTGCCTCTTCAGGCCCATAATTGAGTACAATGCCCCTTTTGGGATGTACCTTACCAGACACCTGCAGCAACTGGAAAGACCCCAAAAGTACCTCACCAAGATGCCATATGCTGCCCGGTTAAAGAAACTCCAGCTCTACTCAGTGGCATACCGCCTGTTCAGAGGCGATCTGTGCCTGACGTATAAAGCCATGTCCAACCCAGAATTAATGGACATGCTGCACCTCAGAAAATCCAAATCCCATCAAGCTACGCGCTCGAGAGACTTGAACCTCAGCACTGAAATAAATAGGACATGCTGGAGGGACAGATTCATAACCCAGAGGCTCCCTTCACTCTGGAATAAAATCCCAGTCCAGGTTAGGCAGAGTCCCTCATTGACTCTCTTCAAGAGGAATCTTGATGAGTGGATGGGAGATCGTAGGTTTACCCCGGGTATCACTTCTGTGTCACTGTTAGACAGAGGCACAGTATACTAACCTCGAAAAAGGGCATAGTAAAATAAATTTAAAATGGGTGGCGAAAGCCAAACACATTCTGGCTAGGCTTATAAATGCCCTAGGGCAGATAGCCTAGTATGAACCTATGAACCTAAGTATGAACCTGTGAATGGCACATAGTGATGGTTCTCCCACTCCACAAAGGGGGATCTCCCACAGACCCCAGGAACTACCGTCCCATTAGCCTGATGAGGCTAGTCTGCAAGGCCATGGAACATGTCATCAAAGAACTTATAAACAAAGACAGTGGTAATCTCCAAATGCTGGACACCACCCAGTTTGGGTTTGTAAAAGGCAGATCATTTCTCCTAATCCTGATAGACTTCTTTGAAACAGTCACCAAAGCCGTAGATGAGAGTAAGGTGGTTTAATACAGCCTATCTAGATCTCACCAAGGCTTTCCACACCACCCTCACTCTGGAGTTATAGATAAACTCACTAAACTAGGTATAAATCCCTATGTCACAAGATGGGTTGACAACTGGCTCACTGACAGAACCCACATTGTGAAAGTAGCAGACTCCAAATCTGACTTCAGACCAGTGACAAGTGGAGTACCACAGGGTTCAGTCCTGGGTCCTCTCCTGTTTAGTATTTACTTCTCTGAAGTACTGGCTAACACAGAAGGTCTTTGGCTAATGAAGTTCACAGATAACTGCAAAATAGGAGCCATATTCAAAACTCCTAACGATGTGGACATCCTACAAAAGGGTCTCACTGAGACAGATGCCTGGTGTCAAAGCCATGGCCTCATGCGCAGTGCCAAAAAATGCATTGTCATCCCTTTTAGTAAAAACTCTGTACCCATGAACTACCACATAGGTGGTAGTCTACTTAACACCAAAAGTGTGACAGCAGTCTCTTCTTTGTAATCACATTGCCACAGTAGTCAGAAAATCCTTCTATGTGGCACACCTCATCACAAACGGTTTCTCATCCAGGAAAAAAAAGAGGTCATTGTTCCCCTCTACTCGTCACTCATTAGACCCATTATAGAGTACAGCAGCGCTTTTGGTATGTACCTCACAAGACATGTACAACAACTGGAAAGGCCGCAGAAATACCTCACAAAGAGGATTACCAGCCTCAAACATATGCCCTATGCAGACCATCTCAAAAAACTCCAGCTTTACTATGTCGCACATCGCCTATTCAGAGGGGATCTCTGCCTAACATACAAAACTATGTCAAACCCAGAGCTGTTGGACATGCTCCACTTAAAGTATTCCCAATCGCTACGAGCTACATGCTCTAGGGACCTAAACCTTGTCACCACAATAAACAGAACATGCTGGAGGGATTAATTCCTGTCCCAGAGACTTCCCATACTCTGGAACAAACTACCTATCTATCAAAGAAAGCTCCTCATTAGCACTCTCCAAGAAAAATATTGATGACTGGATGGGAAATAGGAAATTCACCCCAGGGATCATTTCTGTGACTCCGCTCGACATGGGCACAGGAAAATAATTTTCTTGGGTGGGGAAAGCAAGGGTATTTTTTTGGCTAGGCTTATATAGGCCTAGTACCTACCTATGAACCAAGTTATCACTGCATCAGAAAAAAATATAATATACATTTCACTTCACCAGGCACCATTTGTTAGTCCATAAAAGGCATCATCACACTTTCCACCCAACTTTTTCTGAAAGATAAATTTCAAAGGAGTTGAGCTGAAGCCCCTAAAAAAAAAAAAAAAAATGTAGTCCATATGCAACCCAATTTGGTGGGCTCCACCTCTACATACCTTAAATTATATACAACACCTCCTCAACTGCATCACAGTGAAGAAAAAAGAAGACTTCTTCATATGAGTTTTGCTTGATCTCTCCATTCAACACATTGAGGCAAAACAGGATAATAAATTTTGCACTACAACACCACAAAGAAGTACCCATCAATGAACTATATCCTTAACATACTATTTATTTTTATTTATTTATTTTTATTTAAATTTGTTGACTGGGAGTGTCCGACTGGACTTAGGTCCATTTTCAGCGGAGGCCCGGGGAGAAAAGCTCCACAGTAAAATAAACAGACAGTAGTTACATTGGATTACATAGCGATTAACAATTTAACATAGCAATTACTTACAACATATTTACAGATGAAGAACATAGTACATCAGTAGACAACTAGAATCTTTATCTGTGAAGAACACAACAGACATTAACAAATGTTACAGTTACTAACAATGGTGATGCAATGTAAATTGATGAGGTGAACTCCATGACATCAGAATGTAAGTCTTTAGTTTTAGTATGTTTTGTTCTTGAATGTCCTACAGTAATTCCCATGAAATTTATATTGCGAACTCTTACTGAGGAACTGACATGGTCTCACACAGCACCAAATGCAGTGTTTGAGGAATTTTGGTGTCATGGCCTGGTATAAGTCATGGTTTCCACTGGAAATTTATGACCACAGAGCAGGAGATGATGAAACTAACATGCATAATATATGTGCATTAAGTTGCCATTCTATATGCGCATTAAGTTGTCATTATGTCCCATGTAAAAATCAAACATGTTGGGAGAGTCTAAACTGCATGCACTGAAAAAGAAGGTTATGAGCAGGTCTATGATTGTAGCCATGGTATTACATGTTTGAGACATGGACGCCAAGAAATTCACCTTGAGAGTGAAGCTTTAAAGGTGAAACCTGACATCCAACTCAAGGACACATAATTCAGGGATACAATCAAAGATCTGATCATAATTCTTTGTAGCCCATGGAGCTTAATTTGCACCATGTACTACTACTGACAGTGTTAAGTGTTTTGCCAACTTTCAAAGCTGTAAAGCACTTAGGGAGTGCTGTCAAAAAGATAGTGACAGTTTGTCTTACATTAGGGTAAGAAAGAAAAAAATGACAGAAAAGATTACCAACACAGACAGCAGGCAGAATGATATTTGTTTTTAATTCTGTCACAGCCATTTGCTGGCCAGTATGCCTAGCACAATACACGATCCTGAGAAGTGCTTAACAATTATGAAGATCAGATCTTGCATTATAGAAGTGCTTAACTGGCTTGTCTTTTTTCATGATATCTGAGTGCAATTATGGAGCTCCATGTACTACAAAAAAAATGTTCATAGGTCCATAGAAGATTACTAGGCTAACAGCTCAAGAGCCCTTAAAAGTCTAGCCAGTTTTACTCAGATTTTACCCTAGTTTCCTTCCTAAGGGAACAGTAACAAGAGTCAGCAAGCAAGGTTTTCACTATTTTTACAGACTGCCTCTGGTCTCTAAGGGGCATGGCTGCCACCCCAGGAGTGTATTTGCACTTCCCAATCCATAGGTCCAGAATGCACTTGAACAATGGTCAGGGAAATCTGCTTTATCTGAAAAGGAACCTATTCCAGAGGAGGGGCCATCTCTAGTACACATATCTGTCTCTCCAGCTTGATCTATTCATGTCAGAGATCCGGTTTAGATTTTTGGAGTGGGTAACCCTCATGAAGTTATTATTGTGAATATGGAACATTTCCATGAGGGCTTGGTTAGAGACTGCCTTGCTGGTTAGGCACAGATCACCCCTCAGTAATTGGTAGGAAACTGAATACAGTGATAGGGATTTTAAGTCAGTCCACATATGACATGTTGTTTATACCCTGCATTTTTTTGGTGAGAAACTTCTAAGGATGTTCTGTGCCTGGTGAGGTAAATGCCAACAGGTGCATTGTACTGGATTGTTATTCTGATAAGGGCCAAGTACAGTGATACTAATGACAGCCTTAGATCTGGATGCCATAGCCTTATTTATAAGCTGAGCTACATAGAAGGCTCTCCTCACCACTGTGGACACATGGTGGTCAAAGTTCAGATTAATATCCGAGTACCCAGATCTCTCACCACTGGGTCCACTCTTTGTGGGGTGCAGGGGTATCTGATTTCCCAAAGGGTGTTATTTACTCCTTTGCATTTCATTTGATGCTATGACTCTGACAACCAACCATCAGTTTGTGGATATCAACATCATTTGGGGTGTCAATGACTGCCTACAACTGGCAGTCATCAGCAAACTTGGTCAGCCAAAGACCATCTGCATTTGCCTTGACATCTGAAAAAGTATCACAAGCAGGAGAGGGCCCAGCACCGAGCCCTGTTGTACTCCACTAGTGACTGGCCTCTTGCTGGCTGTGGATTCCTCCACTCTAACAACATGTGTCCTAGCCATGAGCCTTTGGGCTACCCATCTGGTATGCAGAGGTTTATGCCCAATTTTGAGAGTTTATCTCTAATACCAGAGTATTGAATTGTGTCAAACGCCAGGACAGGTCATAGTAGGTGGTATGCACTGTCTTATCCTCATCCATGGCATTGGTGACCTTCTCAAAGAAGTTGATCAGACTGAGCAGGAAGGACCTGCACTTGATGACACTGAACTGGGTTGGATCTAGAGTGTGGAGATTTCCTCTGTCCATGACTACCCTTTCTATAGCCTTCCATATGAGGCTAGTCAGACTTATCAGTCAGTAGTTCCCTAGGTCAGTTGATGGTCCCCCTTGTGCAGAGGGATGACTGTTGCTGTCCTCCACTCTACTGGGACAAAGCCTGTATGGAGACTGTGGTTAAACAGAAAGCCAAGTGGGTTTGTTTGCTCATGTTTCAATCTACTTAACAGGCACCCTGGGATTCTGGCAAAGAAATGGTAGGTGGTATTTCATGGGCAGTGACCAGAGGTGATAGGGGGGTGAAATTTGAGCTGAATTTGTCAGACAGCAGGATTGCCATTTCTTCTGGCTGTGTATAGGCAGTGCCATATACAGCCAACTCAGCACATTGTTCAGTGTTTCCCTTAAGATTTTAGATATAACTAAAACATGCATTATGGTAATCCTTTGCTTTGGAGGCTATTTTAGCCTTGTATTTAGCTTTTGAAGATTTGTTTAGTTTCCTGATTTGCCGGTTGAGAATGAGTTTTTTTTTTCCTGCTGTGCACCCTCCCAATTACATCTAGACAGGAATTTCTTCCTTCTGTTGCATTGTCTATTTACACCAGGGGTCCACCAGAGTGGTTTGTTTTTCTGGCTAGACCTGGGTTTAGTTCAGTTAGATAATGCTGTTTTTATGTAGTTGTTTAAGTGGTTGTATAGGGCATTATTTTATACTTCTGTATAGGTCTACATGTTTTTGGGGTTAAAGGGAGCTTTAAAATTACCTATGCTATCACTTAACAGAACATAATGTTCCTTGAAGGAATTCTTTAGGGTTTTAGGGTTCACTGGGGGTTCTACCATTATGTTTATTTCAAAGAAGACTGATTTATGATCTGATCTTACCAATGAGAATATTACATGGGGGTGCAATGCTCCCCCATGTTTGTGAGTACTATATCAATGATATCTGAACCTCTAAAGGGAGTGCAGACCAGCTGCTCCATAGCATTTGCATGGGCAAAGTCCATGAATCTCTCAGCCTGCATGTTAGTGGTCGTATATGTTTCCAAGTCTATGGAGGGATAGTTAACATTGCCCATGAATAGTGTGTTGGGCTGAATGTAAGTGATTCTAATAATGTCAGGTATGCAGAGTGGTTTTGATGGTTCGTGTTGGGGGCCTGTAGCTAACAATGATATGGTGGGGGGATGTTTGTCTATGGTCAAGCTGAACATGGAGTACCTCAAGTAAGTCATCCTTTTTTTTCCAATAGAGAGGTGTGATTGTTTTGTATGTATATGGAAAACCTCTTCCTTTCATATTTTACTTTTAAGAGAGTGGTCTGAATGTGTGATAGGCATTGTAGCCTTGCACTGCTGTGGTGCTCTCCACAACCTTGAACCATGTCTCTGTAACTGCACAGACATCACCATTCTCCAGAGTGAGGAGAGCTTTCAGGGAGTGCAGTTTTTTGTTAAGACTCTTAGTAATGAGCAATAGTATATTCAGTTTGGCATTAGAAGAATTTGTTACATTGGTAGGTGTGTTGATTTGGCACTGCTTAAAAAAGGCACTATAGAGGTGGCTAATGCCTAGGCCAGTAGTCAAAAGCCTAGCAGTGATAGTTGCAGACCATCTTTGACAAAGCAGAGTGGTCTGTTGATCATGTCATTCCAGGCTGACAAATATTGGATCCCCTTGGAATAACACCAGTAGCTAAGCCAATTACTGTAGTCTATTATTTTCTGTTTGCATTGTGGTATCATTCTTGGTGAGGGTAGACTGATGCTCAGTGTGAGGCTCATACCAGCCTGTGACAAGTATTCCAAGACGTCCATCGTGTCTCTCTTCATATAGTCTAGGGAGGTATGTCTCAAGTCATACACACCCATATGGACTATGACTGAGCCATACTGGTACTTGTGTTTGAGTGACCCGAGTGCCTGCATGATCTGGTGAATCCTATCCCCTGACAGGCAACTGACTGTAACCTTCTCTTTATCCAGCCGGGTGAGGGGGTGTCTGTGTGTTTCACGGTGGAGTCTCCTATGACCAAGATGTTTGAATGTGTGGTGTTTCACCTTAGGGGCTTGCTTGTGGAGACACTGTGATATATATCCTTATGTATATTGGTTGATGTTGACTTGGCTTTGTTTGCATGTGGTTTATGAGGGCAGCATATAAGAGGACTCTGAGGTTTTGGTAATTTACTTCTAAGTACCTTCGCATAGGAGGGTTTATGTCTCAAGACCATATTTAATGAGGGAAATTATATGCATGTGCTGACAACCTGTTTGTTATTTGATTCATCAGTATGTGAGAGTCATGTCTCAATTTTCATAGTGTAACTACATCTCTCAGATGCTGTGATTGTTTCAGTATTAAGTCATTGACAGACTGTCTCAGGACGCCCATGTCCACCAGGCTGGCCACAGAGAAAGCAGTGTCTATCCATGGTTTCAGGTTTTTTGCTATGGGTTTAAACAGGGAGAAGAGTGAGGAGAGTTAACTGGACTGGGACAGCAGCACACGGATGAAGAATGGGTGCTATACTCTGTGTGAACTGCAGCTATCCAACAAGGTGACGTTGCTCTGAATGCAACTGAGATGTTCCTAGAGCAGCAGGAGGAATGAGGAAGGTTGCAGAGATAGTTATTCTAAGGAAAAATTTAACTTGATAGTATTTGCATCTAAACAGAGTCCTGCTAATAGCCACTGTGTGGAGAGCAGCCTAGCACAAACACTGGGCTTATATAGAATCAGAAAATGAAGTTTTGTAACAGCAAGACCTACAGACCATTCAGGAAAACATACCCTCTTAATGTAAAAGTGCTGGTTTTAGACCTCAAATGCAGGGAAACCACATAATCTAAATAATATTGTTCTTTAATACTAACAGACACAGTCTAATTAAGTACTACAGCAGCAGTGGAAACAATTAAGGTTTGAAAGACTAGTGAAGTGCGAGAAATGTAACAATTACTACAGGATTCTTATGAAATACAGTGAAAATAATCTGCAGAAATGCAACATAATACTTATTTTCATTCTTTTAGCAGCAGATGGCTTTAGATGCAGCAGATTATCTGTAACTGTCAGGCACAGTAGCCAAACTAACAGCAGTTCTGAGGAATTGATGTTAAAAAAATATATAAAACTCACTCAAAAGAGCCATTCAACTTTTAAGGATTTTACTGCATTTCAATCCCTGTTCATAGGGAATCACATTATTATGGACTATGATACGGCAACTGACACATGACCTCATGGGAACATGACATCGCTTCTGTGATTAATATTGCATACCAGAATACAATGAACAGATTATGAAAAAAAAACACTTTCAGCAAACTTGGAGTTTATTGTTTCCCCAATATTGTGTGATTACAGAATTAGAATGTATAAGACAGGAGAGTGTGCACCCCAACACACATGGGAGAAACAGGGCAGCTTGCCGTCGGCAACAAAGCTTTGATTCAGGTTTGATGAAAGTGGCATTCAGCAGAACTTGTTAAAGGCATCATGATTTATATTATCTTAATCTGCAGAATTCTGTCAGTCTCACATACAGGTAACAAATGCAGTGGGTCAAATGATTTAATGTCACAGTCTGCATTATACCTAGTTTTCATTGCATGATATATCACTTGTGATCAAGAAGCAGACTGATTATTAATGTCCATAATATATGTAAACTTAGTTATCATTACATTAGAAGGAAAATCACATATAGTTTACTGCATAAGCAGTGAGGTCTAAACTCAATGTTCTGATAAAGGCAGTGTGCCTCTATGTAAATCAGGACTGATATCTAATTAAATACGTGAGGTTAGAATGGTAGTCATGAACGAGTTTTGTAATTCCCTCAGAAATGTTACTGTGTACATTGGCAGGCCCGTATGACTTCATACAAAGGAACCAAATGTAGTGTTTAAGAGGGCTACTGTGTACCTCTCAACTGTACAGATTTTCGCAGTGTGTGTGTGTGTGTGTGTGTGTGTGTGTGTGTGTGTGTGTGTGTGTGTGTGTGTGTGTGTGTGTGTGTGTGTGTGTGTGTGTGTGTGTGTGTGTGTGTGTGTGTGTGTGTGTCACAGTGGTGCAGCGGTTAGCATTGTCACCTCGCAGCAAGAGGTTCTCCAGTTCGATTCTCAGTTGGGGTGCCTTCTGTGTGGAGTCTGCATGGCACCCCTGCGGTTGCGTGGATTTCCTCTGAGTGCTCCAGTTTCCTCTCACATTCCAAACACATGCAGTAGGTGGACTGGACTCTCTAAATTGACCATATGTGTAAATGAGTGTGCAAGTGAGGGGTATGGATGAACTACCACTGCAGAGCTAGCCACCCGGTGGTGTAAATCTTGGCTCAGGATGATTTTAACTGTTGAAGTGACACCCCGACCCCATGTACAAAATGGGAAAGGGGTTGAGGAAGGATGGAAGGATGGATGGATGTGGTTTTCTGGAACATTACTGGCAAATCATTAAAGATTGTAGTTAAAAAATAATGACAGAGATTTGAGTTTCAGACTTCATAACCTTCAGAAAATCCATGCTAATGCACAACCTGTTATTCTATCAACTTTCTAAGTTTGTAAAAGCGATATTTAAAAATTGTCCGTATTTTTGGATCTTTGTCCCACTTTTATTTATGAATTTGTCCAGATTTCTTTTTCTGAGTGGTTGAAAAGAATGGGCTATTGATGTCACAATCTGGAATTCTATTCTCTTTCTAGTGGGAGAGACATAACCACTGATGTAAGTGAGCATACATTTATGTCTAGAATACCTGTGCACCATGCTGCCACTACTTCCAAATTAAAAATGATATGTATTTCACCAAACAGAGAGAATTCTGTTACTACATATAGGATGAAGTCAAAACTGCTGCTGCTGCTGACAACAGGCCTAGACGTAGAAAGAGAAGAGAGTGTTCGGGTGCAAGGAGATTGTAGAGTGCTACAGGGTAGACAAGGCCATTCTACAAGAAGTCGCTGAGCTCTGCCACCCTCAACTCAGACCAGAGACAACAGGGGGGAACACATTCCAGTGGAAACAAAGGTATGTGTAGCCCTCAGGATACTAGCTGCAGGTACCTTCTAAAGACCAACTGGGGACATGATGGGGGTCGCACAGGCATCAGCATCCAGGTTACTCCACCAGTTCCTAGATGCCATGCTACCACATGCCAGTGAGCACATTTCTTTTCCCTTCACCCTTGAGGTGAGGGCCAGCAGTATGTAACACTTCTATCGTATAGCACACTAACTTCAGGTACTGGGTACCACAGACTGCACTCATATACACATCAAGTCACCACCTGGTGAGGAGGGTAGAATCTATGTCAACCGCAAGGGGCCATGTGAAATGCTCAGGGCATTATCACAAGTGTGTGCTGGCAGCCCTGGCAGTTATAATGACTCCCATATCTGGCACTCATCACAGCTGTATCAGATGTTTGCTGGGTGACATCCCACATGGCCATTTACTGGGGGATGCTGATTATGCCCTGGACCCATGGATGATGACACCCATCAGAAATGCACACACACGCATGGAAGAATGTCATAATGAGGCACGCACACAAACTAGGAATATCATAGAGCATGTGTTTGGGTTTCTGAAGTCACAGTTCCAGTGTTTTGATATATCTGGTGGGTTTCTGCAGTAAACTCCAGCCACATGTGCACAAATATTTACAGTATGTGCCATGCTACACAATATGATCCTGTGGAAACAGCTGCAGCAGGATCAGCAAAGGGAAGAGTCATACCCCCAACCAGTGCCTAGGTCACCACAGCCATACTCACAGGAGGACTAGTAGGAGGAACCCCCTGCTGATATCCCTGTAGGCAGACATAGGCATGCCCAGTATGCCCTGACTTTGGCTAAAAGACAACGCATAGCTCATTCACTGATAACTCAGGGCCCTAGGGACTGACACCTTACTCCTACTCACATACAGATAGTAGAATTGTTGATGCCAGGCAACCCAAACAACCTGTATCTATCCATGTATTGGTTGTGTACTGCTTGAATCACACAGAGTCAGCTCTGAACTACAGTTTTGTCAACTGCTGCATTCGCAAGGTAAGTCTTTAACCTACATTCTACTTGTAAAGATTACTATAATATGAGACTGTATGTATGGATCTGCTGCATTTATGAAAGGATAAATTGGGATATTTGGCCAGCTGTAACATCCACATGGGACTACAGATACCCAGTCCAGTAACGTGTCCCCTAACAATCACTAGGCCTCATAGCTGGAATATTCACTACGGAGATGATAAATAGTGGGGTCACATGATATTTGGACTACTGTCTATCCCAGCAGATCATGTGTTGTTCCCCCACCCCCAACACAGCAGTGTTCCCATAACTGCTTTAACAGTATGTCAGCAATAAAAAATATATATAAACCAAAAAAATCCTCTGGGGGTAAGGTACCTGCTGTATCCAAGCCAAAATATTCAACAAAAGAAAAAAGAAGTTGCAGGTACTCCACAACAATCGAAGCCAACCAGTCACTGATGTAATGAAACTGCTTTTATTACAGAAAAGTAAGCGCTTTCACATCTACTAGGGATGCTTCATCAGACTTTAACAAACACATTTCATTCAAACTGTTTAAATACACAGCATGTGATTCACTCAACCAATAAAATCTCACATTCAATAAAATCACATAATCAATTACCATGGTATCATTCATCAGTACAAATCAATAGACATTTATAAATATAAATATAAAACACACATTTTTAAGTAAAAAATGTATATATATATATATACACATACATCCCATGTGCAGAAATACTAACATTTATTTTATAATTTATATACAAAAATAAATAAATATATATATATATATATAAAACCACAGTTAAAATTATTCAAAACTTCCATATATGTGTAACTATTGACTAAAAATGCACTTGTATCAATGAAATAAATATATATACACACATATTACTCAAAGACTCCTCCAAAAATCATTAGTGTGTCAAAGGGCGATCAATAAGTAAGGGTTTCAGACTGACCCTATCATTAAGGCCATGTCCTGAGTCTGCTTGCAATCTAATAATCCATTTCCCCTTCTTCCCTTTCAAGTATAACCAATGGCATTCCCTAATCTCATGGTGGTGTGTATGAGTTCCTAAACCATAAATTCAAAACTGTGTGTAGTACCATGCGTCAAAACATGTCTAGCTAGAGCATTATGTCAGCAATGGTATATCAGCAGACCAGGCAATCTTAGGGCTGTAACATATGCTGTTGAAAGTTTGACGAATGACTCCTCTCTGTCTGACAGCCTGTGTGGCCCAGTGAATTAGGAAAGTTAGTATGGATGATGTTGTTGATGGTTCTAATCTGAACTAGTCACATCTTTTGCATGTGAGGTTTATTATGTCAGTGTTTTCACATACTGTCATTCTGTGTGTGGTGTAACATTATCAATCTCAGAAACGTATTAAGTACAGCAGATAGCTGGGGAATGCCATGGAAATTTTGAGTGAAGTGCAGTATTGCAGAAATGGCGACAGATGTCAATGCTTGTAACATACCTCCCAATCTCTTAGTGCAAGAAATCTGGAAAACTCCCCACAAAATGGGGGGGGGGCAAATGCCCACAAATAGGGCCATATTTTAAATACTGCTTTCATAAATTAAAAAGTTGCTAAAATAATAGGGTTTGTTTCAACAGATATTTTTCTGAAGGATTTGATGTCAGAAACTCAAATGTATGTAATTATTTACTTACTTCAATCCTCAGTTTGCCCAACTGATTTGCCAGAAAACCGCAAATTTTATGAGGAAGAGTCCGAAATTATGAGCCAAAATCTGGACATTCTGCAAAACTCTGGACAGTTGAGAGGTATGGTCTGTAACACAAAATCCCAGACTGGAGTACAGGTAGTTGTGGCCTGGAGTCACTGTATAAGTACTGACAATCCTACTAGGCATGCCCAAACACTTAGTTAAAATGAGCACAATTCTGTTGCCCCATTATCAGAATGATCAGTTATGTATAGATATGTCTGCACATACAGACATACAAGTATACATATCCATCTCACTCTTTCTCTCTCTCTCACATACATAGTATATCACAATGTAGTGTCAGATGTATCTCTCTCTCTCACATACATAGTATATCACAATGTAGTGTCAGATGTATCTCTCTCTATAATATATATATATATATATATATATATATATATATATATATATATATATATATCACAATGATACATAGAGTCTTCCCAGATATCATACATACATACATACACACACACAGCTACATTTATATATGCATCCCTGTTAATTACATAAATGTGTGTGCATGTCTGTATTGTCCTACATACCCTAATAATGGTGTGTAAACCTGCACTATCAAACATCCATACTGTTGCTCCTATGTACCCCAATAATGGTGTGTAAATCTGTACCATCAAACATCCATACTGTTGCTCAAAGGATCCAAACTAAGGGCACAACAGTACATAATCCACTTACTTAAAGGCCCCTGTGCCTGCTGGATTTCACCACATAGAGAGACGCAGGTGGGAAGGTGGTGTAATGTACAATGTTGTCAATGCACACATGGACAGGGCACATTGTTCCTGGCCACAGGTTTGGCCATCTAACTGCAAGCAGCCACATATGGACATACTGGTAACTGTAAACACATAGCTAGGATAATAACAGTTATCCCACTGCTAGGATACTAGATACAGATAACAGTATGAAGCAATAACAGTCAGAGGCCACAGATGCTGTTCAACACAAGCCTAATTTATGTAATGCACAAGTACTGTGCCTAAGTTTGTCACCAGTCCTGTTACCAGTGGGACACTCATGGGTTGAGGTGCCTCATCCCATTGCCCGCTGTGCAAAGTAGTGGGATTTGAAAAGTCCCACTTTTCGATCACTGTAGAAAAGATGCAATTACTTCTGGCTTTTTCATGGCAATTCAGTTACATCACCAACTCGGACCTGCAGGCAAAGCTATTTTAAACTGTACAGCAATAGGCTGCAATTCATGCAGGGGGTGGGGATTGAGGGAGGAAAAGCCCTACAAAAATCATGGCTGCAAAGTGATTTGTTTTTAGCACTTCTAGAGCCGCTAGAGGAAAAAAAAAAGATTTTTTTCTCTTCCCAACAGCCAGGCCAGCCAGCAATCCAGCCATCCATTCATCGATCCAGCCTGCCAACCAGCAATCCAGCCATCCATTCATCAATCCAGCCAGCTGGCCAGCAATCCAGCCATCCATTCATTTAGCCAGCAATCCAGCCATCCATTCATTTATCCATACAGCTAGCTACACCCACCAACCAGTTAACCACTCCAGCAATCTTCCATCTAGCTAGATAGCCACTCCAGCAATCATCCATCCAGCTAGCCACTCCAGCAGCCAGCCATCCAGCTAGATAGCCACTCCAGCAGCCAGCCATCCAGCTAGATAGCCACTCCAGCAACCAGCTATCCAGCTAGCTAGCCACTCTAGCAACCATCCAGCTAGCCACTCCAGCAACCAGCCACCTAGCCACTCCAGCAGCCAGCTAGCTAGCTACCCACTCCAGCAGCCAGCTAGTTACCTAGCCACTGCAGTAGCCAGCTAGCCACTCCAGCAGCCATCCAGCTAGCCACTGCAGCAGCCAGTTAGCCACTCCAGCAGACAGCCAGCTAGCCACTCCAGAAGCCAGCTAGTCAGAGCAGCCAGCCAAGCCAGCTAGCCATTCCAGCAGCCAGCTGGTGTACCTATAACAGCATCTCCTTCACTACTCCTGTGGTGGTATCATGGGAGAGGGTGAGGCCAGTGCCATATTGGTTACACCCCCCATGTCCCACTTTGGCCCAATTAAAAGGTGGCAACCTTAACTGTGCCTGCAATCACATACACAACAGACTTAACCTGTGGCATGTGCGATAAGATAGGAGTTCTAATCTCATTGTGGTGTGTGTGTGGTGTGTGTGTGTGTGTGTGTGTGTGTGTGTGTGTGTGTGTGTGTGTGTGTGTGTGTGTGTGTGTGTGTGTCCCAGCAGAACAACTGCCATGCCCTCATGTACTATCCGCCTGCAATGGTTATGCACTGTTTGGCCCTGTAACTTGCATCTGGTTTCCAAACTGCCCTCTTCTACAAGGCCTGATGTCATCTACCTTAGGACTACCAGCTGTCAGTGTAGTATCAGATGTAAGCAGGGATGCATACGATAAATACTGTGCTCTGTAGTGTGTAAGATTACACTGGTAGTGGTTCTAATCTCAATCCAAGCTACCTGGTGCGCATGTGTATAAACATCTGCAAAAACAATGGCCATGCCCTCATGGGCTATCCACCAGCAATGGTTATGCACTTTTTGGCCCTGTAACTTGCTGCTGGCTACCAAACTGCCCTCTCCTACAAAGCCTGCTGATGTCTGTCACAAAAGGAGATACTGCCAGTCCAGCTATCTGGAATTTTGTAAATAATTATATGTTATTTGTGAATATTAACATGATTTATATAGAAGTGTGACAAAGAGAAATATTGCCAGCACAGCTGTCTAGAATTTTTTAAATGGTTATGCGTTATTTGTGCATGTTAATATGCTTCATGTAAGATGCTTGCATTACAAATGTATTAGAACTGTATGTTATGTGTATATCAAACTGCTAGTACAGAAGTGTGTGTCAAAGAGGTATTTTACAAAGTACTAAACTTAAAGATGTAATCACAGTGTACCCTGCTGGATTAGAACAGAAATGCACCTGCACTATTGTAACGCTTTGGATGTATGTATTTTAAACAATGCAAACTGCACCCCCAGAGGTTAACTTCAGAAAAATAGCTGAAATTAAATTACTTTATAGCCATGTAATAAAAAGATGTTATCTTTGAGTTTTAGTGCAGTAACAGACACAATGTCTAGAACTAGAGGTTCACTGTATTACCTTGGAAGTGTTTTTATTGTTTTATGACTTCCACAATCTACCTTAGATCTAAGAAAAGCCTAGTCTATGTATTTTCACAGGTAGATGCTAAATGCTACCAACTGCATCAAGGGGGGTTTTACCTAGAATAGAGTCAAAGAACAAGAAATTATGTCATCCTGTAAACTATCCCAGCAGTAATATTTCAGATATTAATTTAAGAACTCTCTGAGAGGGACTGAGTATTCTGTATTTTCTTTGAACTGACAACATCAACTGGAAGACCCATTCACCACATCTGCCTTGCTTGCTCTGTAAGTAAGTTAATTAGGATATAATAATTTTCCTGAATATAGCAATGTTTAATTTAGATTTTTTTTTATTTATTTGAGACTGTCCTGCAATGTTGGTTTAAATATTTCCTGTGATTTTGAACTCTGATGTTGCTGTTGCTGTGAATATATACAGAGTATTTTCTTGTTATTTTATTATTTATTATTAAAGACATGTAAACCTTTCATTGTGGCTGTCATTTGTGAGACATATTTAAGTTCTGAGAGCACTTGTATATTTATTTGGTGACACTGTGGGCCACTCCTGATAGCCTTCCTCTTGTTCAAACCACCATTTGTATTGATAGTAATATTACACAGTAAGATTGGACATCCTTTATTAAGCACCTTAAAGTAGCTAATAAAGAGTTGGCTGGTGGCAGTAATAACAACCTTATAGTCTGGGCATAAGGAGGCATAGCTAATAAACCCATGCCAGTCTTTCCCATGTGTGTGTGTATATAAATCAAACCCCATAGTGTGTGTGTGTGTGTGTGTGTGTGTGTGTGTGTGTGTGTGTGTGTGTGTGTGTGTGTGTGTGTGTGTGTGTGTGTGTGAGGTACTTGGGCAGGGACATGAAGCACTGCTTGGACATAGAGGATGCTAAAGGTATTGTCTTGGCAACTCAGCAGAGATCTCAATCCTACAGCTGTGCCAGTGGGGAGTCTTATTGGAGATCTGGAGAAAGAGGGAGAAACCAGCCCCATACTGATTGTGGTCTGTGTGTGCTCTTAAAGGAAATTGCACTTGATGCAGAAAGATGCATCTAAAAAGACTGTGTGTGTACCTTTCATCCTCGCCAGTGGTGGGGAATCACATATATTGGTTGGCAGTGGTGGGATATCCACATATTAGGATTCAGTGGTGTAGATACTGAATTCCTGTAGCCTGTAAACAAACAGTGGTCACTAAGGAAGTTATTTGTTTCTCAATCAATCACACAGTGAACATTCAGAGTTTCACATCACAAGATTTGTATTTATTTTCTGTTAGCTTAGGTAGTCGGGGAGAGCAGGCAAGGATGTCAGCAGAGCAGTATGACAAGCTGACAAGGATCCAGTTGGCTGACATGTGCCAAGCCAAAGGACTGGTGCTTGCCAATTTGACTAAAGAAATGAAATGATTGCTGTCTTACCCACAGCTACATCACAGACCAGCAACCAGAAAGACAACCGGACTAGCCTTGGGGAGGTACAACTCTCAGAAAATGGACAGTTCAACCTTTCCAGAGAGGACTTAAAAATCAATTTGGAGTTGAGGAGACTTGAACTGGAGGCCAAACATTTGGAACTGAAATCAGCAGAGAGACTGTGGCAGGAGAAACAAATGGAATTAGAATCCGCATAGAGACTGATATATCTGGAAGCTGAAGAAAATGACAGGAAGACGCAACATGAAAAGGAGATGCTGACTCTTCGCCAGGGTCATGGAGGTAATGAGGAAGGGAGTAACTGAACCCCAGAAGCAACAAAGGTCAGTAAATTTCTTACACAATTTACAGAGGGTGATAATTGTGATAGTTTTATTCATGTGTTTGAAAGGGCTTGTAAATAGTATAATGTTGACCAAGGGCTCTGGATACGGTTCCTGACCCCTTTACTCCATGGTAAAGCTGTTAACTTCCATTTCTAAATTGATACTGATCACTTAAATTATAATACTGTTAAAAATTGTTTTGAGTGTTTTAAGTTAACACCTGAAGCTTACAGAAAAAAGTTTTGTGAGCATAGAAGCAAAGCAGATGAAAGTGTTTGTGAATATATTGCTGAGTTAAGCACTTGTTTTCATAGGTGGGTGACTGGGTGTCAGGTCACCACTTTTGAAGGGCTGGCAGACCTTTCAGTTAGGGAACAAGCCCTTAGCATTTTGCCTGAGGACATGAGAATCTGGTTAGTGGATAGAGAATGTAACACAGCAGATGTGTTGGGGAAAAAGGGAGACCTAAACCTAAGCAAGCAGGGCATCACTGCACATGAAAGGTATACCCAGTACTGCTCATGGGTCTAAGGGAACCCATGGTGGGCAGGTTAAACCACCCCAACAGAGTCGCAGAGGAAGCCACTAGTTCAGGTACACAGCCAGGAACAACGCTTAAATGTTTTAAATGCAACCAGTGGGGCCATGTAGCATATAGCTGCCCATGGAGGCAAGGTGGGGTACTAAAGGTGGGAGAGCCAGTAAGTGGGAATGACAGAATGCCAGCATTAAGTTGTCTGGAGACAAAAAGGGTACCAAACCCTCACTGAGACAGATACCTGGTGTCAAAGCCATGGCCTGAAGCTCAATGCCAAAAAGTGTATTGTCATCTCCTTTGGTAAAAACTCTGTACCCACGAACTACCACGTAGCTGGTAGTCTACTTAATGCCAAAGATGTGATAAGAGACCTTGGGACACAGGTGGACAGTAGTCTCTCCTTTGATAATCACATCGCCATAGTGTTCAGGAAATCCTTCTACATGGCTCAGCTCATCACAAAAGGATTCTAATCTAGAAAAAAAGAGGTCATTGTTCCCCTCTACTCATCACTCATTAGACCCATTATAGAGTACAACACCTTTTGGTATAGACATCTACAACAACTGGAAAGACCACAGAAATACCTCACAAAGGGATTACTGGCCTCAAACAGATGCCCTGCCTAACATACAAAGCTATGTCAAACCCAGAGCTGTTGGACATGCTCCACTTAAAGAAATCTAAACCTTGTCACCACAATAAACAGAACATGCTGGAGGGATAGATTCCTGTCCCAGAGACTTCCCATACTCTGTAACAGACTATCTATCTATGTCAAACAGAGCTCCTGATTAGCACTCTTCAAGAAAAATCTTGATGATTGGATGGGAAATGGGAAATTCACCCCACGGATCACTTCTGTGGCTCTGCTAGATAGGGGCACAGGAAAATAATTTTCTTGGGTGGAAAACCGCATAGTACCTACCTATGAACCTATAAGAGGTTATATTGTGTCTTAGTAGATGGGAAACAGGCCATTGCTAAGAGAGACATGGCCTCTGAACTAACCATTGTGAAGCCAGTTAGAGCTTTAGGAAGGACCCCATTCCAAATACCTTTGGCTAGGGACCACCTTGACTAGGAGGGTGGAAAAGAAAACAAGCAGGTCGGAGTTTTTGAAGATATCCCTGCAGATTTCCTGATAGGGAATGATTTTTCTAATGCAGTGTCTTGTGTGCATGCAGTTATACATAGTCAGGCTTGGAGACAAGCATGTGTGTCTGATAGCCTGGGGGACCCAGACAGTAGTAGTAGTACCTAAGCTGACAGTGTAGCACCTCTGTTTGAGAATACCAGACTTCTTGTGAAAGGGGAGCTGGAATGGGTTACAAAGAGAGAGCTGCGACAGGCTCAGCTCTCAGACCCTACATTACAAGGTCTGAGGGAAGTAGCTAGTGAAGCACCTGATTCTCAAGGAAAGGGAGAATTTGTATACTTGGACAAAGGGTTACTGTAAAGAGAGTAGACCCCTGAGGGAGGGCCAGAGGGTGAGAGAATACAAAATAGTGCCCATAGCCTACCATCTGGCACTGCTAGCCACAGCCCATGATATTCCCTTTGCAGGTCATATGGGCATAAAGCGTACAAAGAGATGTATTATGCAGAACTTTTATTGGCCTAGGATTTCCAGAGATGTAACAGGGTACTGCAGGATCGATGCCTTTGCCTGTGACTGAGGAGCCATTTCAGACGGTAGCTATGGATATTCTGGGGCCTCTGATTACACCAAGTTCCAGAGGAAAAAGTATATCCTAGTGGTAGTAGATTATGCTATGAGATACCCTGAGGTGGTGGCTCTGTCCTCCATTTAGGCAGAAGGGTTAAGCACCTAAAACTGACAAATGGTCTTGTTGAGAGTTAAACTCTGCACTCCACAGACAAAAATGGTCTCTTGTTGAGAGGTTAAACTCTGCACTCCAAGTCCATGCTACAGACTTTTTCAGACCAGTTAAGAGGGAATGGGACAAATATTTGCCCCATCTGTTGTTTGCTTACAGGGAAGTGCCCCAGGAATCCACAGGTTTTTCACCCTTTGAGTTGCTGTATGGGCATAGGTTCATGGGACCTCTAGATTTGATTCATGATGAGTGGGAGGGTGAGTGTGAATCCCACAAGGAGACTGTACTGGCACATGTCCTAAACTTCTGGACAAGGCTTAAGGAACTCATGGGCTTGGCCCAGAAGAATCTGGCAGAAGCCCAACAGCAGAAAAAGGTCTGCTATGACAGGAATGCTCAAGCTAGAGAGTATGCTGTAGGGCAGCAGGTTATTGTTCTCATTCCTGTCAGAGACAACAAGCTGCAGGCAGCTTGGGACAGAACCTTCAAAGTGGTAACGAAGGTCAGTGCTGTTACCTACATGTTAGAACTGCTAGGCAGGAGGCAGGAGCACAAGCTGTACCATATTAGCATGATGAAACCTTACCATGATACAGAGGCCCTGGTGTTAAGTATATGCAGTAAGAGGCCGGAAGAGTCTGAGGGGGATCTATGGCTAGGGAGCTAGCCAGCAAAATCCCAAATTACTATAGTGGTGTCTAGAGTTGAAGGCATCTGATAGGACAGTGCATCACTGTACTTGGGTCAGCAATAGCAAGGCAGTTGGATCTCAAGACAGAGAATGGGGTAAGGTATTCCTAGATGGGCTCAACCCTCTCAAGCAATGTTTATCAAGGGTCACTTGAAAAACTAGCTTGAGTCTTCGAGGGGAGGAGAAATGTCACCTGAAAGACTGAGTGGTACAGTGTTTAAGGTATATGCCTTTCAACCACAAGATGCAAGGTTTGATTCTCACCACTGGAAAGAGCTTTACAGATTGTAGATGTATATTTTAGGGGGGAGGGGGGTTAATGTAACGGTTAATGTGTTTACCTTACAGACACAAGGTGCAGAGTTTGATTCTCACCTTTGAAACAGAAATTGGCTAGGCTTAAATGGCCCACAAGGACAGCTAGCTTAGTACTTACCCATGAACCATAAAAAGTTGATACTGCCAACCCAGCTATTTGTAATTTTGTAAATAGTTATATTGTCATTTGTGAATATCAACATGATTTATATAGAAGTGTGACAAAGAGAGATACTGCCAGCACAGCTGTCTGGAATTTTTTAAATAATTGTGTGTTATTTGTGAATGTCAACATGCTTCATGTATGATGCTTGTGTTACAAGAGTGGTTTTGTGCATATCAAACTGCTGGTACAGAAGTGTGTGTTGAAAAGGTATTTTACAAAGTACTGAGCTTAAAGATGTAACCACAGTGTACCCTACTAGATTATAACAGAAATGTACCTGCACTATTGTAACTGTTTAGAAGTATATATTTTAACAATGGAAACTGGAACACCAGCGGTTAACTTCAGAAAAATAGCTGAAATTAAATTACTTTATAGCTACATAATAAAAGGATGTTATCTTTCAGTTTCAGTGCAGTAACAGACACAATGTCTAAAACTAGAAGCAAACTGTAGTCTTGGAAGTGGTTTTATATCTGCCTTAGATCTAAGAAAAGCCTTGTCTATGTATTTTCACAGGTAAATGCTAAATACTGCCAGCTGTGTCAATGGGAATTTTACCTGGGATAGAGTCAGATGACAAGAAATGATGTCATCCTGCAAAGCTATCCCAGTAGTAATATTTGAGATATTAATTTAAGAACTCTCTGACAGACTGAGTATTCTGTATTTTCTTTGACTTGACATCATCTGGAAGACCTATTCACCACATCTGTCTTGCATGCTCTATCTGATATAGTAATTCTCTAGATATAGCAAGGAATATAGCAAAGCTTAATTTAGATAGTTTTCTTTATTTATTTGAGATTGTCCTACAATGTTGGTTTAAATATTTCCTGTGATTTTGAACTCTGATGTTGCTGTGATTATATACAGAGTATTTTCTTGTTATTTCATTATTTATTATTAAAGACATTTAAACCTTTCATTGTGGCTGATATTTGTAAGACATATATAAGTTCTGAGAGTAATTGCATATTTTTGGGCCACTCCTAATAGCCTTGCTCTTGGTCAAACTACAATTTGTATTGATAGTAACACTACACAGTGAGAATTGACACCCTTTGTAAGGGCCTTAAAGTAGCTGATAAAGAGTTGGCTGGTGGCAGCAATAACCTCCTTATAGTGCAGGCAGAAAGGTGCATAGTTAGTAAACACATGCCAGACTCTCCCAGATGTGTGTGTGTATAAATCGAACCTCAGTATGTGTGTCAGCTAGTGGGGCAGGGAAACAAAGCACTGGTTGGACAGAGAGGTTGCTGGAGGTCTTGACTTGACCACTCAGCTGAAATCTCAACCCTATAGCTGTACCAGTGGGAAGTATTACAAGGATCTGAAGAAAGAGGGAGAAACCAGCCCCAGACTGACTGTGGTCTCTGTGTGCTCTTAAAGGAAATTACACAAGATGCAGAGAGCTGCTTCTGGAAGTACTGTGTGTGTGTACCTGTCATCCTAAGTTCCCACTGTTGCCAGTGTTGAGGATTGAGGCTCCTTGATTACTGAGCCAGTGGTGGAGCATCAGAATATCAACCACCTTAATACTATCAGCTGACAGTTTAGTATCAGATGTAAGCCATGGTATGTGTGATAAATACTGTGATCTATAGTGTGTAAGACTAGATGGATAGGGGTTCTAATCTCAATCCAGTCACTTTGTGTGTGTGTGTGTGTGTGTGTGTGTGTGTGTGTGTGTGTGTGTGTGTGTGTGTGTGTGTGTGTGTGTGTGTGTGTGTGTGTCCCTGCAAAACAACTGCCATGCCCTCAAGGATTATCCACCTGCAATGGCTATGCATTTTTTAGCCCTGTAACTTGCTGCTGGCTTCCAAAGTGCCCTCTCCTACAAGGCCTGATTATGTCATCCACCTTAAGATTACCAGCTGACAGTGTAGTATCAGACGGTAGACATGGCATGTGTGATAAATACTATGATCTATAGTGTGTAAGACTAGATAGGTAGAGGTTCTAATCTAAATCCAGGCTACTTGGTAAGCTTATATGCCCAAATGGTATAAATATGATCACCTTGGTAACTTAGAAATAGGTAGGGTCTTACAGTATTTTATTTGTAGCATGATGTGGCCCGCCCTAAAGGACTGACTACAAGAAGTCCTGCTGATGTCAAGCATAATGTGTCCTGATCTGATAGTACTAGTACACATGAGGTGGGTTGCGGGCATCATGTACTGTGATCTGTAGTGTGTACCATTACATAGGTAAATGTTCTCATCTACATACAGCCAACTTGCAGTATGTGTCTGCCTTGGTGTGTCCTGTATGCAGTGATTGGTGCTAACTTCAATGTAGTCATGCTTGTGTGTGAGCCTGTTAAAGCATTTTATTGCATCATGTTATAGAACCATAAGACGTTAGAACTTCACTAGCATAAAAGCCATACAGCCCTCACAATCATAGACATCTTTATACCCATAGTTACAGGATTAGCACATATTGCCCCAGTCAAAGAGGGACACAGGCAGACGTCCTGTGTCAGGATGACAGTCGCACAGCCAGTCAGACAGATAGAATGTGCTGAGGTGCTTCTGTGTGCCATTAGGCAGGGTTCTGTTTCAAGGGTATGTTTAGGTCTGCTAGACAAATCTGTCTCTCACAAGCATGTAGTACTAATATCACATACGAGGTTAATGTCCTTACAGTGAGTATTATCTACTACACCTCCTACAGACAGGCAGCATAGTCCATCAAGCAGGGTCACACATTGGCCACCTCTGAGTACTCTATATGCCACAGATGACAATGACACTCATTGCAGACAATCCACATTGAACACATACTGAAGAAGTAAAGAGTCCTTGTGAAGGACCATACTGATGTGTGCAACTGCCAGTACTGCTCAGAAAGGTACATCAACAAATGGCCATTGCACTTAGATATTGGCATGCTGAGGGAAGAGTACTTGGATGTTATGAGTATGTCACTTTCAGGTGACTGTGACCTCAGCTATGCCATACGATTCCTGCCATACCACTGCAGAGATATGATCTAAGGCACGTTAGGTGTAAACATGTGTGGCCAGGCTTGTGTGCCCAGTTTGTTCACCCCTGAGTATGTGCATCACATGTTGCGACTGATGTGCTACTTACCAGGTACACAGGTCTGATGGAAATCATACTACATATATATTTGCATGGAATTTATAACCATTAGTATGTCAACAGACATGTGTTCACAATACCCTCTTGCAGGATAGTGACATAACACAGAGACTCTATGACTGCTCACAATTTGCAGGCATCAGTCAAGAATGTTAGCCACACTCAGTCAGTAGTCGCATGTATTGTGTTTAAGTGGATTCCAAGCAGTAGTGGACCCAGGACTGTGCCCTGCTGAACACAGCTACCTACAGATCAGCCATTGGAGGCGGATGTCCCTATGTTGCATATGCATGCCAGCAATGGGCCACTCAGTGACCCCCTACAAAGACAGTATCGTAGATGCCTAAGTAGGTGCTTTGTAAATGTTGCCTGAGCAGGGGATACAGTCAGATGGCTTGTCTCGGTCTAGGGGGTTGTATGCCCTGATGTACCCTCATCCAGGCTCATGGTGACTGCTTTGGAAATGTCCACCACGTGTAATGCTCCCTGTCACACATCCAAATTGTGTATAGTCAACTGTGTCTAGAACGCATATATGTGTCATGATCAGCTCCTTGATGATTGCCCCTACAGGTATACAGATATGGATACTCAAAGAAGTGTATAGTTATGCTTGTCAGTGGATACACCACCTCTGCACAAGGGTAGAACAATTGCAGTTGTCCATTCAGCGGGTGTGCAGCCAGTAGTGTCAGTACGATTGCAAGGATTTCCCAATGCTGTTAGTCATCCTTGTCAGATCACATGTGGGAGGCAGCCTGGAATATTAGCATGTCCAATAGATGCTGTGTAACTTAGAGTGAGAGGCCAGTTACAAACTTCTCTGTATATATAGAAGTTCTGGGACAGGTTGTAGGAATGTCATGTGTCACATGTGGTGGGGACAAGGAAGTGTAGTTAACACAGTGTAGGTGTACAGGTTATGTAGAAGTACAGACCCATCATATGTGGCATTATGATGTATGAGGTCACCGACACTCTCGGCATGTCCCTTGAGGTCACATGTGTAACTACACTGTGTGTTGTGGTTCTGCTTTGTGTGGGTGGCTACTTTTGTCGCTTACTATGTCTACACATCAGAACAACTCTATATGCTTCTTTTAGCTGAGGAAGTAGTGCCCCCTGTTAGGGGTGGCACTCTCACCCCAACTGTCATACAGCACTGTCCACCTGTTACTGTACAGCCTGCTAATGGCAGTTGTCCACAAGTCAGGTTTGCTGAACCATGATGAGCCTGTGTCCCTCCTTCTATGTACAGCTGAGTGCATGCAGTTGTAATGCTGCTGACATAATGCATGGGTGTAGATATCTGCATACCTGGCTGTCCCATCTGAACGGGGAGGTGCAGTCATGCTATGTCAACCATCCCACAGGAAGTAATACATGACTGTCTTGGCGTATATGTCTAATGTCTGCAAGAGGGGTATGTGCAGGTAGGACTAAGGAGATTGATCTGTGGCCAGATTCTACCAAGGAGTACCTCACATTGGGGGGGGACTGTACTGGTCACCCATGCTAGTAAGCACATGATGCACTACGTTGACTCTCCATGTAGGGATATCATGGCACTACTGCACAGCATTGTAGGTAAAGACCTGGACCATCCATTGAGCAAGTGAGCCGTAGCACAATTAAGTGACACAGTGTGTACATATTAAACTTCCCTAACATGTTCATCTGTGCTCTGACAAGACACCTTGCATGACTCTCTTCTTGCAACATGCTGGAAGTAAGGACAACTAGCATGTAAGTGTCAAGCGGTGTCCCCAGACCACTGAGTTATGTCACTTGAAATGTCATGATAGGAGATGGCATAGACAACAGCACTTACACTGAACTACACCTACTGACACTGGACCAAACACTGTTACTTTTGCTCCAGACCAGATCATGCCTACTAACTATAACTGGAGGAGCCCACTGAGTGTTACACTATGCAATGAATGTCAGAAATGTCTCAGTCCACTAACCATGGCCTGACAAGGTGTATGACAATATCAGGCCAGCAGACCTTCCTGGAAAATGGGTAGATCATGTAGAGTGCTATGTCAGTTGGTGGATAGGCAAGTGTCTGAAAGTCATACTATGGGAAGATAGCATTGAGAGACCTATGCCAAAATGATGCCAGTCACCCGTGGAGCTCACCATCCTGCATTACTGGTGTACACCATCTGCCTGTTCCCTCTCTGTAGTCACAGCCACTGTCAGTGACCTCTGACTAAGTGCATTAAGTAGGTGATTGCATACTGGGAGTGGTCACAGAATCCCACACAGAACCAACGGTTATCCAAGATGGCGTAAGACACAGTCAGGTGTACTCTGAGCCACTGACAAAGACTAACTGCCAATGTCTGCACAATACTGTCTTGTGGGAAATCATCCACCCCTGCAAATTATTGTAGTGTCCACACACCACACACAGGTGAGTCATTAAACATGGGATTATGGACAGACAGTAATGTAGCCTTTGACTGTCAATGGTCGGTAAGATGTGGGGATGCATTCACTATTGTACAACCTATACCGACAGGTTTGGGTTGTACATCCTGGACTCTCACTGCTATACTGATTGTGGCAGTCATCACACATATTATTGTGTGCAATGGCACCCTTGCTATGTCACTACACAGGTAGAGCGTACACCTGTAGCAGCCACACAGGTCCCATGGTACACCAATACACAGTGTAGCTGTCCTGTGGAGTCCATGTCATGACCGCACATGTGCAGTCTGCCTCCTAAATGCTTTGGAGGGGATGTGTATGACTGCCATACAGGGAGGTGTCAGATCCCACTGTGTACCTCCCATGTATCCATGACAAGACTAACACGTCTCATCTGTTCTACATGTCTACATCACTGTGATGTACATAGTACATGCTGGAGAGACAGGTATGTAACACAGACAGTATGCACTGTATGGAAGAGGCCCCCCCATGCATGTGAAGCACACATCTGCTATGACACAGCAAGTGCTGGTTACAAAATGGGATGCAAAACACACCAGTCATAACCAGTGTTGGGAAACTGTCTGTATTGGACACAGAATATTTGTATATGGGCCCATCTCTGCAAGTACAGATTTGAGGTGTGTGTGTTCCCAAAACCCTGATGACACCTATCAAGGGTAGCAGACCTGTTCACAGATTAGGGCTGCACGAGTATGCTGAATGCCGACATTATCCTTGCCTAGCCTGTTATGCACATGTGAAGCTATGGAGCCATGCACTTATAGTGTTGTACCTTGCTGAATACATATGTCTGCTGAGATGACATGCCATTCTGTGCTGCTTTATTGCCACTGTGTATCCATAGATTATCCCAATAGACTCCTGAAATAAAAACATAAACAGGTCCATGACACACCTGTCATTGTGAAACTATATAGCCATTACAACATCATACAGCATAAGGTACACAAAAGTATGTGGTGTACTCATGACAAATGCCAGCATACAGTACCCTTCTTTAACCACTACATGTGGCATGAAAAAACAACAATGCATTACACAAGTACATGTTAACTAATATAGTCACCCTGTGCAGACACATAGCTTCATTTCCATGCATTGATAGTGAGGATGACAGGGATGTGGCACAAGTATCAAGAATTGCACAGGGTGTTGTGTGGGGATGCATGACACCTAGGCTGACTTAAATGGTTGACAGCATATGTGTGCGAGTCAGGCAGGGAAGCAGGTAAGATGGATCATGGAAAGGTGTCGTGTGTGTCTGTAGTTGACCTGCATTTAACAGTGGTGTGTGAGTGTGTGCATGTACACAGTCAAGCTCAGTGCTAGCACTACATGTGTGTGCGTTGGACAGCTTTTGACCATACATGGTAGAGTTGACAGTTCACTATCTCCAGCCGCAAACACGGGAACTGGTTCTGCCAGGAGTTGCACTGGCAGCTCCATTCTCAAGATCAGAAGCAGTGCAGGTACCTGATGGTGACTGCTTTTACTGGGACCGTGTCCACCATGGGAATGCCCAAGACCACGAGCCCATGCCCTGCCATGTCATGGTATGCACAGCACATGTCCCTCTGGAAAGCTGTATGCACTGCCACTACAGGAGCGTGAGCGTGGACTCTCAGCAGATGGGGTTGCTGAACTATGTCCATGATTCTGACGCTCAACTCCAACCACATGTTCCAGCACAGACAATGTGCAGTCCAAGGCAGCAACTGTCTCAGCCCACCTTCTGTCCACTGCATCAGTCAACTAGTCCAGGGTGTCCCTAATGTGGTGGAGGCAGTTATGGATGTCAGACTGTGCTGCATTCATATCCCTAAGCATAAATCTAGTGTTCCATTCAGAACATGCCTGTGCCTCCATGATGGCCCATAACATGCACCAAATGACCCATGATGAAACACCTACAACAGGTGGTGAATGGACAGCAGTCCTCCTTCAAGCACCCCCCGTCAATCCACCTGTGTAGGACCTCGCCAGCTCTCTGGCTATGGCCAACGTCTACACTCACAGGATCCATCATTGCGACACTTTCCTGTTCCCACTCTCTGACTGTCCAATATATGTGGCCTCTGGGAACTGTGTATGTGTGGACATATTGACTGTGTGCAGTGACAATGGAGGCAGAAAAGGGATGTCTACCTCAGGGACAGATTTCATCCCTCAACACCCCCACCTGTGCCTCACTGTGGCCACCATCATCATCAGGGTCTGAACTGACACAAACATCAGGTTGTTTAGAGAACAGACACCAATCCCCCCCCCTGGTCACCTGTGATAGGGAAGAAAAAATCAGTACATGAATACCTGCACTATTGTGCATGAAAAACACAACTAGATTAGCAGTCAAACATTGTTCTTCTCCGCTTTAGTCTAAAGACTTTCTCAGAACAAAATACACACTTAATTCAAGACCTTTATAACAATCACTTCAAGTAAATCAAGTAAAACTTGACCAGTAAAATTTACCTTTTAATTAATCAATATGAAACTGTACCTGATAAAACAACATAAAAACCCAGTACACCTATTTTAACAAATATATTGGAATACACATTTCACTGCCTAATTTATTTTCCTTTTAACCTTTTAGTTTTTTAAAAGGCATTTTAGAGTTACTGCTGTTAATGTCAAAGTGTTTCAGTTTGTTCAACTACACTCCTATGCCCTCTAAGATCCTTAGGTACCTGCTCCAGACTGGAAAATAAAAACATACTCTGTCTACACACAAAAGTATGTTTAAATAGGACATTATTCTAGTCCCTAATTTTAATAGAATATAAATGTTCCTTAACAAAGCAGTGTCATTCTTACCAGGAGCAGGACCATGGCCTTGGCCAATACCTCATGGACCTGTGAAAAGTTGAGGGTGAGGTAATGTCAGTACCAATGCATGTTGCAGCACAACAAGGTAATACATCCATATAGCTCATATTTACAGTAACTACTGTGTTACTTGTTGTATTGGGCACATACTGAGCATGAAAGTGCAACTGAGGTTAAACCCTTCTCCCTCCAAAGAACAAAGACCTCACACCTACGTAAATGTACAGTGACACATGGACTGCTACAGTATTATAATGCTAATAACAGTAAGCTTACCTGCATGCTCCTCTGATGTAGAAACTGTGGCACCCACCTCCACGATATATGGTGTGATGGATACCTGGGAGCTGTCATGTGTGCCTAGGTTTGCCAGGAGTTCCTCAGTGTTTGAGAGTGGTTGTTCCACTGCAGGCCCTCCACTAGTGACAGCACAATCCCTGGCTACATCTTCTGCCCATCATCATGTAGAACTGACCATATCCACTGTGCTGTGTCAAACCTGCTCAAACGTCCTGCCCTGATGGCCCATGCCATTGACATCATGCCTCCCCCTGGACAGTTTTCATTTTCTGAATCCAAGAAAGGTGCATGGCATTTAGGCTACATGATTCCTGAAAGACAACAAAAAGGGGAACACATTACATGATCGCATACATGGAAGTACACTATGTAGAGATACAGCAAGGACAAAATGGCTGGCACTATCCACTGCTTGCTCACACATATGTCATAATCTACAGTGTGCAAACACACTAAGTGCGTGGATACAACTGAGATAGTGGAAATAGTCAGGTATTCCCAAGTGTGGCATGACATATACTGCTGTATGATCATACACCCAAGACTCGAGTCTACTGTGGTGTGTCCCCTATGGGCAACTCCCCCCCAATATGTCATAGGAACAGTGTCACACAAATAGAAGTGTGCTATTACAGCCACTGTAAATGGACAGTCCAAGACCAGTGTGCCACAATGACAAATGACAATGCACCCTTGATGTATTGTATGTCCTTTGTAGGTGTAAGACAAAATGGAGATCAATGACATGTCATTATCACAGTCTAAGGCTTAAGCTGTAATCCCTATTCCCCATAAGAATATTCACCCATCTGCATTCTGTTGTACAGAAAATCAGTTACATACCTGATGGAGTGCAGTACTCCTCTGTTGCTATGTGGTGACAGTAAAGTTTTCACAAAGGAGTGCTCTGTGTGAAGAAAGTCTCATACAGAATGGTTCCCCATAACCAACTGATTGCCTCTAAACCAAACTGTGGGTCCAAAATGCTAACTGCAGCCAACACAGCTGATTTGCACTATCATCACCCAATGACATGCAACCACTGTACAATATACAAGGCCTTCATGTAGATTAGGGCCCCTTTCTGATATGTTGTGCTGGGCATTACTGGGGTGAGGACTTTATCATCAAAGGGGGTAGGTCTGTAGCAGAAACCTTTACATAGAAATGAGTGTGGTACAGGCTGCAGCTACTGCTGCAGGTAATAGACATTGCCAGAGAGTGTGAACACTTTGGAGGAAAACAAGCTGTAGGTAACTGTGGGAGCTGTGTCAGCCTTGTTGTAGAGGCATAGGCAGAGCGAGGCTACCCTTTCCACTCCAATTAAGGCATGTGTTTAAGGTAAGTATGTTAGTTAACGGTATCACTAACAGAGTACTTGGCAACATGTTTGGTGTGGCCTTGAGTACGATGGGGTATAAATATAAGAATATGTGCACCATTTGGGCAACTGCCAGTCAATGTGTTACAGTCTGGTAGTAATTTGAAGCATGTATGAGGGCAGGCCTTGTTAAAAATAGGAACTTTCAATGTGTGTGCTAGCTGTGCAGCTGAGATAATCTGCACAGTGAATTTGGAAGGATTGTGTGGTGCACTGTGATATCAGTGGCCCTCATTTGCAGTACCTGCATTGACATTCTCTGTGAATGTGTACTAATGCATGATGTGACACATTATGCGCATACAGGTTTGCTATAGGGATATACGAAGTGTGTTCCTACCTGCAGGCTTGTGAATTCCATCAGTAAAAAGCATATATGTAATTTAAAATGCATTGTGTGGATAAAGAGTGCAGGACTCAGTCATTAATTGCTTCCTTCACAATACTGTACATTCACTTCTACAGACCACTGGATTTGAACACAGGAATGTGTGTGGCAAAATGTACTGTTCACAAGGTGATTAACAGACTGAGGTACTGAGTCACTGCTACAGCAGGTATATTTGCTGTGCCACACAGTTTCTACATCCATCAGTATATGCATGGCTTTATATGGATGCATGTGTACCAGGGTCCCAGTTAAACATGTATTTTGCCCATTAATGCCTTAGTAAGTGTCTTTCAAAATGCTGCTGAAGGGCTCATTTACCAGTTATCACAGGCCTCACTTACATCCATTATGTCTTTGGCTTTCTAGTGATGTACTACTGCACTTATTTTGTAAGTGTGTATTACAAGTTTAAAAAGGCATATATTAAATGTAGCTCTATTTAGCTAAGCTTAGCAAAGCTGCACAATTTGCTGTGTTGCACAGTAATGAGCTAAAAAAATAAAAAGAAAAGAAAAATGGGGAGCTAGGAAATGGGTGAAATGGGGTGCAAGCAGGGGGAAACACATATTGAAAGGAAGGTAAGGATGTGCAGGAAAGGTGTAGGAAAGAATCATAGCTATCCATTTCTTGCATAGCAACAACTGTGTACTTTGACAGAATTTGTACATGACTTTGAACTCTCAATCCCAGACAGAGGGGTGAGGAAAAAATTACTGCACTGGCAAACCAATTGGGCCAAATTATGTATGTTCGGTGGACACATGTGCAAAATGGAGAGTTATGTATGGGACAATTTTTTGGGGGGACAGGTGCCTTTTTTAAGGTGAGACTGGAAGGTTGGGTAAGGGACATAGGCACATGTGGGGGAGGCAAGTTGAGTAGGTGAGGATGCATTTGCAGACAGACAAGACAGCAGTCAGGAAAGTTGTGTGACACATGTGGGGGTAAACACCTTGGATAGGGAGGTTGTTGTGGAATCCAAGTCCCACGTGCCTCCAGAAGGCAGCAGCATGACTCACATCCCCACCCATGGGAGTGTTAGTACTGCTCCTTAACTGCCCCAGGGGTGGCAGTGCTGGAGACTGGGCATCAGGGTGAGGCTGCCCCACCAGATTGGCCAGCATGTCCTCAATCCAGCACAGGTGGTGGTGAAACTCACTGTAGACTATCATGCACACCAAGACTGGCAGCTCATCCTGGATGACAACACCCCCTCCATCACCACTCCCTGAGCGGGACTGGGCCCCATCCCATGGGGTGGTACTACCCAATGCTGCAGGTAGTACAGGGGCAGCAGAGGGGGCACAACCGTGTCCGAGTCCCAGATGTGCTGGGACCCAGTGCCACAGCCAGTTGAGGCAAGGTAGGTGTTTCAGCCAGAACCAGTCTACCTTGAAGTGCTGTGGTAAATGAGGTATAGCAATAAGTTACAGTTATAACCAAACCACTGTTAGTGTTAAACAGATTGGAACATCCTTTTAATTAATCCAAATACATATTAACATAAATTATGTGTAACACAACAATAAATAACATAATAGTCAGCATGCTTGCAGCATGCCAGTAAGAAGTAAACCATAAGGCCAACAAAACAGTTAAGGAATGTTAATGTTAATATTAAATCATAATAATAAATAACAATAATAAATAAATTAAAATAAGTGGTGGGGAGAGAAAGAGAGGAAACAATCCACAGGGTTGGGAGGGTGGCCTAATGGTTAAGGTGTTTGCTGTACAAACACAAGGTACAGGGCTTGAGTCTCACAGGGGATAATTGGCTAGGCTTAAAATGACTCGCAAGGGCAGTTAGCCTAGTACTAATCTATGAACCTATTACTGACAATTCAGACTATATTCCTGAAAACACAGATAATAAATACTCTACAGGCATGTAGTGTCAGTTTTGAGTACAGTGACTGCAATTCTCCTACAGTTGATGTAGCATGTATATACCTCACAAGCAGTTAGCATGGGTCATTATGAACTGAGCAATGACAAATGTAGGTACAAAACTACACAGAAAACTTTCACATAATGTGGACTTCTATAACTACCAAGGTGTACTTAAGCAGATTTGGTAATACATTGCATTCCAAGTAATCATTTTTCTGGTAATCCTGTGACAGATGGATTAGTCAGTTTTAATTATAGTATGTGAAATTGTGATACTTGAAAGGCATGCTTGTGTATTGCGCATAAACTAGACATCAGTCATGCCTTAGTTGGCAGGCATGGGAATAGAACCCAATGGCTGTGGCTGCAGGGAACTTCTGCAAAACATGTAACATTGACTGCAGCAGCTAAGTCCAAACATGCAAGGAATTCAGCCATTCTGGGAATATGTACACAGATGTGTTTAGGAATCAACAATGTTGCTTAGCACTATATTGGTATTGCTGCTAAATGTCTGTGAATTCCACAAAATATCTGCCCATACAGTGGGCTATATCACTCATACCTTTATTACCTGAAGTATGAGGAACAGAGAGCATCATATGACCCATATTGGCCTGGAGACAGCCTTGGACTGTACTAGGAGTTAAATGATGCAGTTTGCAGGCCATTCGTTCAGCATTCTACAGCTATTACAGTGTCACACTTGACTGCAGCATCCTTGCCATAAACAAGCAGTGCAATCAGCTGTACTGCAATGGTTATGACAACATAATCCTGCTGTACACCATTTTGCTTTCTGTTATTGATATTGTTTATTGCAATACAGTTATCATTCATTTATTGCAATACAGCTCTAAGTACCCATTTACTGCACTACAGTTCTACTTGCCCATTTATTGCAGCACAGTTTTTATTGTGTATACTTTATTGCAGTAAATGCTTTAGTCTTTCTTGCTTATTGCACTACAGTTAGCATAAAAATTCATACATACCACACTCATGCCACAACCTAGTCAGGCGCACGGCATGGGACTTGACATTGCAAGTCCTTTCAGCTGCAGCTGTTGGGAGAGAAGCATACCATTATGCATACCAGTTTTGCAGACATTCAGCTTGCATATTGGTAAAACAGTGGAAAACATACTTACATATTTGTGGGTCATTCTCAGCTCTGGCTTCTTGAACCCAGCTGTCCAAGGTTCCCTTCTTTCTCCTCCTCAGGTCAACATAATGGTGACAACACTACTCACCTGTATGGGGGATACCAGTATCACAAGTGATTTCCCTCGCCAACCAGTTCCAGGCCTCTGCCTTACACCCTGAGCCCTGGAAACCACCCTGCAGCAGCCTAGGTTCATGATTTTCTATTACCAGAAGCTCAACAAAGACTCTGGACTCTTAAACACCACATCTCTGCACCCAAACATGCGCACCTTCATCAATGTCACTCATCATATCATCAGTTCATTAGACCGTTTTCTTTCCCTTACACATCACTGAGCAACATTCAAAAAAGTGCTGCATTGCTTAGCAGCCAGAAAACCAGCTAAGCAGTACTAAGCATCACGAAAACCCACAAAACCTAAGCTAAGATTAGCAGCATGCAAACAAAAGTAGCCATTAGCATGTTTAATCAGTGTTCAGCACAGTGCAGCAGTGCCATATTTTACAACTTTGTTTTTAAAATTAAACATATGTAAACATTTGCATTACAGACATCTTATCACTGCTATGGACTCAAACCTAGGAGCTACTAAGCATTAGGTTGTATCTCTACCTATTTAGCTACTGGGATATTATGAAAAGTAGTACATCTCCATATACACTACTGGACTACCTGTTAGCATTGCTAAGCACCACTGCACACTGCACAAACGCACTTAAATAGACCCAGACATACATAATTAAATACATCCGGCTTCTATTTTTAGATGTCTATATGTATGTATATATGCATGTATGTATGTATGAGTGCCACTCCATGCAAACAGCAATTTAATAAAAACACAAAATAAGAAATACATAATTATGATAATTAATGACATCTGTTTTTTCTAGCAGGTGTCAGCTGTTTAGATGTGAGCACAGTGTGGCATTGCTGTGCTCTGCGCTGCACCATGCAAACATACAAAAAAATATTAAAATAAAATATTTCACATTTGAAAATTCACAGCATTTCAACAGTAGCAGGGAGCATCACCCTGCATGTAGCCACAACCATGGGTAGCCACTTCTCCCTACATGGATTCAATATCCCTGCTCCTATGCTCTCCCTTGGCAGCGCGCCATCATGAATATGCATGGTACACTGCTGAGTGGGGGCTGTAGCCATGTACATGTTTACATTACATGTAGGTGCTACATGATGGTGCCAGTGGATTTTATTAAATCCTGGGGCCTATGTGTACCAAGTATTTACATCAAAATTAAAAGATGTGAAGTTTTCCAGGAGAATAGTTTTTGCTTTTTTTTGTCACTGGATTTATTCTTGCTTCTTCAGAGACATACATTTACTTCATGTTAAAGTTGTGTTTGCCTTTATACCTCAACTTATCAGCTATGTGTTTCTGTAGGTAAGCTTTATGATATACTTTTCTGAGTAATATGTAAGAAAATTCCATATGGTTTCAGAGATGTGTACATATATTCCTAGGTTTCACTGGTAGTCTTGCATAAGCACCTAGCAGCCTTATTTAATTTTCATTTCATTCTCAACAATCCTATAAATATGACATTTTCAGGTTTATAAACTCAGTATGTACCAAGTCATATGATTAGTGTTCTTATGAAACACTTCTCAGAAAAAATATTTTAATGACATTTTCTGTCATTTTAAAATTATTGTAAATATACAGAATATTTTCCATTTTCAAGCTTGCATGCATTTGCTTGAGATATTGCTGCATGCTTCCCCTAAAAGCAATTAGAACATGCATTATGCTATATATGGTTTATCATCCATGTGTCTTTTCTGGATATTTTTAAACACCATATTTAAGAAATTCAGATGTGTTAGCATGAGGGTACTAGTCCAACTCATTTCAGAATAGCAGTGAGAAACTGACAAGCTGAAATATTTACAAAGCACCATGTTTAACATAAAAAATGTAGGTCTAATTTCTCTTCAAATTAAGACATATTAAAATTATTAAAACGGCTGTGTTGTGACTTTAGGTTAAAAACATATGTATTTCAGTATAGAAATGTTATTTTTCTTTATTTTTATAAGTTGCAGTGTAAAACGTTAACACTAAAATTATTTTTATTAAGATTCAAGCAAAAGCTGACCATCTTCCTTTACAAGTGGGCAAAGGTCTAGGAATTTTAATAGGGAAATATACAAGTAACATTTCCTGAAAATTTCAAAAGAATATATCAAGCCATTACTAACCATTACTGATTCAGACATTTTTCTACATGAATTAAACAAATAAGAACAGTTAGTAGTCTGAGTGCAGTCCTGAAAATGTTCAGTAGTAAAGGGTGATAAACTAGGTTAAACAGTATTCTTATTTTGAGACTACAGCGTGTCAGCTCTGACTCACTTCTGATACATGTAACAGGTAAAATTCTGTTCACAGGCTCATAGATTCATACAAAGCTACTAGGTTAATGGCCCTAAGGCCTTTACAAGCTTAGCCATGTAAAAATAATTTACCCTAATTGACCATAGTTACATGGTCTATGTTCAGCACTGACTACCCCTGACCATGAGGGACATAGGAGCCACTCCAGGGTGAATTTATGGTCACCCATCCAGTTGTCAAGGTTGCATTTAAATAGGGCCATTGAGGAGGTCTGCTTCATGTGGCTCTTATTCCAGGGGAGTGGCAATCATCTGTGTCTCCAACATGATTTGTTAATGTCACAGGCTAGGATGAGATCCCTGGAGTGAGTGACTCTTGTCCTATTTGATTTGAGGATGTGCATTTCCATTACAGCAGAGTCAGAGGCTGGTCTGTAGGTAAGGAACTGGTTGCTTCTCAGCAATATGTATGATGCAAAGTACAGTGACATGGCTTTCAGTCATTTCATGTAAGTCACAGGTGTCTAGCGAGATACATACAGAAGGGATCATTGTACTCAATTAGTGGTCTGATAAGGGTTGAGTACAGTGGAGTAATAACCTCCTTAGTCTTGGATATGATGCCCTTATTTATGAGCTGCACAATGTACAAGGCCTTCCTTACCACTATGGACACATGGTGACTGAAGTTTAGATTACTATCAGCCTGTGTTCCCAAGTCTCACACCATGTGGTTTGAGCTTAGAGAGGTGCTATCTATATCTAATTAGCCGGGGCTACTTCTTTGCCAAAGTGGATAATAAGACATTATTTTGCTTTTAGGTTTAGTCTGTGACTTTTTCACCAATCATTTGTCTGTGTCATCCCCTTCTGTAATATGTTAACATCATTAGGGGGGCTCAGTGATTGCACCCAGTTTGTAGTCTTCTGCAAACTTGGTAAGCCACAGGCCATCTACTTTTGCCTGGCCCTCAGAGAAGTAGATTCCAAACAATAGAGGGCTCACCACATATCTTTGTGGTACCCTACTGGTAACCAACTGGTTTACTGGTGGAGGAGGACTCCCCAACTTGACAACATGCATTCTGTTGGTGAGCCAGTTGGCTACCCACCAGACCTCCCAACCATTCTGAATTACTCGGTTTTTACTGAGTTTTGGGGTCCAAATGAAGAGGTGCCACGATTCCCAAGTGGCACCCCTTCATTTCCGATTTTTTTCTTTTGGTTTTCTAAATTTTTAAAATATCCCGCTGTCGGAGCTGACGTCATCACATGCTCAATGACGTCAGCACTGCCAGGCTACCAGCCAGTCAGAATTGAGCTCAAGAGCTCGCATCATCATTTCCAGCTGGCTGGCGGTTAAGTTAACGGCGGGAATTGCAAGCCGCAAAGCTGAAGAACAGAAGAGGCGGATGGAGCCTGGATTAATGGCAGCAGCAGCAGCATGGGGAACAGACAGAAGAGGGCAAGGGAATGGATACAGCGAGCCCAGGGAATGGAATGTAAGTAAGAGAAATTGTGATAGTTGCCAGAAAAGACTCGTATTTCTTACTTACTTGCAGGTTAATATAACTTTCTTGTTCTTCTTTTTTATTGCATTGTTTTTATACTTAAATAGCTTTCTTAGAGTTGTGAAAGCACACTGAAAATTCAAATGCAGTAATTTATTTGAATTATGGGAAAGCTGCGACATAATATTTTTATTTAAAGTAATGAATTTAGGTCAACTTTTTATTAATATTGCTTGAAAAATATTCTTTGAGAATTTCTGATACGGGAATTATGAATACTTGTCTCACTGTTTTTTTCTCTTATTTTATTGCAATATTTTTCACTTTAGATATATTTTCCTGGGTTAGGGACAGACTGCACACCCTGTGTTTCTTTCTGTGAAGCCAAAGGGTTTAACGTTTTTTGAATTATAGGAGGAGATGAGAAATCATAGCTAACCTTAAGAAAACATGGCAAGGATTTATTATGAGAGCTGCCAGAAAAAAAGTGCAGGGAAATTACCAATTTTTAAATAGTTTATCATTTTTTTCTCATTTCCTATTATTTTCTTGCAGAGTTGTATTTGAATTTTTTATTTTTTTTCTTGAAGTTCTGTATTAGGACCAGAAAGCAAACCTTGTGTTTCCAGGTGTGAAGCAAAAGGGAGCTAAGAAGTAGCATATTTACAGTAAGGAAAACAGAGCAAGGTTTTATCATGAGAACTACTAGAAAGAACTTGTGTAAATGTTTCAGTTTTTTTTTTCTTCAACCAGCCCATTTTAATTTATTAAGTCCAGTAGCTCTCTAAGTTTTCCTTCTCTTGTGTGAATCTGTACGTAAAGAAATAAAATGATTAATGAATAATGCAGATGTAGAATAATATTTCAGGAGTATCAGTTCTTTCCTTTGGATTGGTATCTTAATGTCAGGTCACTGGCATACTTTGACATAACATAGTTTGTATACTTCTTCACTGGATACATCTTTTGCCATAGTCTGTAACCTTTTTATTCCTTCTTTCAGCACTAAAATGGATTTTAATTCTCTGCTTCATCTGCCAAAGCAAAACATTATTTTAATAATGCGAAATGGCTCCCTGTGAGTATAATAGCTTTATGCTGTATCTCTGGAAAGATGCTTTTTGCTGGTATGCTAAACTACTAAACTTGAGTACTTGTACTTGCTCTAGTAAAGTGGTGGTAGAGTTTAAAAGACTCTAATTTTGTGGGGTATTCTGGCACACATAATTCCTCTTTATATATGGTATGTCAGTCATGATTTATATATCATAGTAGGGGGCAGTTTGCCCTCTCTAGGGGCACTATTTGTATTCAAGAATTAGCATTAACCACTATTGGAGTGAGAAATTGTTTGTTTGTCTATTGGAGTGAGAAATATTACCTGTTAAGTCAAGTCTGGGTTATATTTGACAGTTTATTGTTAATTTATGTGTTACATATTCTTGAACTTATTTTTTTTCTATTTTCTCATGGAAGGTTATATTCTATTTAGATAGAAGACTGTCTCTAAATGAATCTTGCCTCTGCCACTCTTTTTCATCCGAGACTGTTCCTCATAAAATCTGTGGTTTTCAGGATTTCTGTGGAAAATCAATGCAGTGCAGGATTGAATTCATTAAATGACAGGCATTTGAATTTCAGACCTCATATTCTTCAGAAAATAAATATTAACACAAAACCTGTTATTCTAGCAACTTTCTAAGTTTATACGATTAGTATTTTAAATTTGTCCCTATTTTGGGGCTGTATTCCCCCATTATTGGCTTTGTCCATGTTTTTGTGCTAAGAGGTTGACAGCTATGGTGAGAAGCGAGAACTGAATTCACTAAATAATCGCCATTTAAGTTTCAGTCTTCCTATCTTTCATGAAACTGCTGATTTGGCATAGTGGTATGTTGCTCTGACTGTAGTGTGCATGGTCCTGGGTTTGAGACTTGCCAGTGGAATGTATTGTGGTAACACAATATTTTATTCTAGCAACTTTCCAAAACTGTACAAGCAATGTTTAAAATGTGTCCCTGGCTTTTGGCCTTTTGTACCCCCCCCCCAAAAAAAAAAAAACTGAAATTGAAAATAAGTGTGAGAAGCTGTGCAAGATGCTTATGGCTTACACTACTGTCATTCTGTTTATACTGTGGGTGTGTGGACACACTGGAAGTAGACTTTTATGATGGAAATGTTCTGCATTGGTCATTATTGGTTCATGCATTTTGTTTCATTGCCTACAGCTTACTGGAAAAATGTTCAAACAAATGTAAGATGCGCTCTGTCTAACGTGTGCCGTATTATACAAGGAATATAATTTAAAAAAGATAGGAAGATGTATCAAAGAGAACATGTATGTTTCTTGTTTTGTGTGCAAGGGGCCAATGATTTGAAAACAACCCAAAGGTAATCTTTATCCACCACTGGCCAAATGCATTTTCTTCTCTGCCCTTGAAACTCACATTCATTAAAGTAGCATTGAAACCCACACCACAGAAGTTTTAATGCCAAGTCTATTTTCATTGAGACAGTGTTTTGTTTAGCATATGTCTATTGGTTTTTGTGCATTGGGCTGTAAAATGTAAAAATAAAAATCAAATAATCATTGTATTAGTAAAGCAGTATGCATGCACACTTTAGTGTTTATGGTAAATGGGTGAAATAGTCAGGTAATGGGACATTGGAATGGCTGCAGGGGGACTTTGGTGCCATATTTTGGTTGTCTGTTCTTCAGCTTGTATTTGAAAGTTGGTATCCCATAATTCCTTTAGAGTGGGTGGGGTTACATAATTATGTATGCAAATTAGATGTTAATCAGCGTACAGATTTGTACCTATTTTTCATGGCCTTGTCCAAATTTTTGTTTCCAGGTTGTGAGGTATGCTACCCACCTAGTGACATATGGGGTAATCCTCAGCTGGGAGAGTTTCTCAATGAACCCCGAGTGGGGTATTGTGCAAAAGCCTTGGCTAAATCAAGATAGGTGGTATTGTACTGCTTTGCCCTCATCTAGGGCTTTGGTGACATTCTCAAAGAAATCCACCAAGTTTAATAAGCAAGATCTACCCTTGACAAACCCAATATGGGCTGGGTCAAGAGTCTGAAGGTACTTTTGTCCTTGATAAGCTCCATAACGACTCTTTCCATGGACTTGCAGTTTGGTTTATTGGTCTATAGTTTCCTGGGTCAGTTGATGGACCCCTCTTTGTGTAAGGGGATTACTGTTGCTGTTCCCCACTCTGCCAGAACAAAGCCAGTGCTCAGGCTATGCTTAAAGAGAGTACCGAGTGGTTCTGTTAGGTCCTGTTTTAGATTATGTAACAAGCAATTTGGGATGTTATCTGGTCCAACAGAGGCCATGTTGTTGGTCTTAGAGTGCTTGTGCAACCTGTTCTTTGGAGATACTTGGTACAGGACTAGTGTCAGGAATGCTTTGAGGTATGGGAGGTGGAGACAAGGAGGGTGAAGTTATTGTGAAATCTGTCCACTAGTAGGTTGGTAATTTCATCAGGTTCACTGTGAGTGGTACTGTCCACTACAAGTTCGGTACACAGCTGGGCATTCCCTTTCAGGTTTTGGATGTAGCTAAAGAATGCCTTATGGCTGTCTTTAGCAAGGGATGCTAATTTAGTCTTGTAACTATCCTTAGAGGACTTTACAAGATATTTGCTTGTTCACACTGTGTAGGGTATCCTTCCTCTGTTGAGTAAGTTCCTTCTTGTTCTTAGATATCAGTTTCTTTCTTTTGTTATACAACTTATTTATACTTACAGTCCACCAGGGTGGCTTGTTTTTTCAGGAGGACCAGGCTTTATTCCTGTCAGGTACAGGTGAGTCAATACATTTGTTAAATGACTATATAGAGCACCAGGGTGGCTTGTTTCTTTTTTGAGGGGGGACCCGGTTTTAGTCCCGTCAGGTACAGCTGATTCAATACGTTAGTTAAGTGGCTATACAGGGCATTTATATACTCTTCTGCATACATTACGGTTAAAAATGTTACAAATACATGCAGATTTCAGAAAGACCTATATGAACCAAAAAGGCCTTCAAAAAAGACTATGTGTTTGACCATTTGGCAACAAAAGGGCATCCAGAATGATTAAAATGACTGTGTAGCCACTAAGGGCAGAGCTGGATCCAGCACTAGAAAGCCTAGGTACTGCCTAGGATACATGGTGGCTGGATAGTCCTTTTATTTGGCTGGCAGCACCAGGCTTTACTATGAAAAAACATCTGCAAATGTGAAAAAGCCCAGCATTAGGACCTCAAAGGACAGCTTTGTAAGAATAGAACAGCAAGCAGACAAATATCAGTGTTAAGACACTGATGAACCTCTGGGCAAGCACAGAAACCAAGGGAGATTTAATTGATAGAGAACAGCCAGCTGTGGAAGATTTAGATAATGCAGAGCATTATTCTAGCCAGCAAATGCACAAGACATCATTGACAATGTTGTCTTATTTGTTTACAAGAGCCATCTCTGATTGTATATGCCAATAAAAAAGAAAAATAAAATATTTTGACATGCTGGCAGGCTAGGAGGTTGTATAAGTAAAGTATCAACAAATAATTGCCAGTTATGCACAAGAGAATAAACTTCACAAGCATATGTGTTGCAAAACTGTTTTACGTACTGTGCTTCTAATGGGGATTTTTTTTTAACTCTCATTTTAAGTCAGAATTTTCACCTGTATACAAATATGCATAACTATAATTTTGTAAAATGCCCCAGTTAGTGTTGGCAGGTTAATTAACTTGCTCAGGCATAAACCTAGGCAATAGGAGACAGTGGCCATAATCATCTACACCAACTACCTGTATAGTTAGTTCGTCACTGTACTTGGTTAAAATGTTCTGAAATAGGTTAGTTTGTCTTCTATTGGGAATATAAATGTAACATGCACCTTAATAAATGTTGCTATATTTAACAAGAAATACTTTACATCAGGAAGATGAATATATGCAGGAGACCCATGGTTTAAAAACAGCTCAGGAGCAAGGTATACTTTATCAGTCACTGGCCAGGTGCATTTTCAAAGAATGTGAGTTTCAAGGGAAGAAGTTTACTTTTGCTCATGCCAAGTCTGTTTTCAATGTGCAACTGCTTTGTTTAGCAAATCACTATAATGTTTGTGTTATAAAAATCTGAAACTGTGTTGGTAGCATTACAAGCAGCATACCCGCCTTTGGTGTAGAAGGCTGTTGGTTCTACTCCCACACCATGTAGCTTGATTGCTGACACTGAAGAGCCCTTTAAAGGGGGTGCTGCACTCCTGAGTGTGCCATCCTTTGGACGAGATGTCAAACCGAGGCCAGACTTACCTGGATTGATGGTAGGTGCTGTAAAACAAGAGTAAGGAAAAGTTCCCTAATGCCCTGTCCAAATTTTTCCTAGTAGTATTAATACAACTAAGGGTCTCCCCTGAAAAGAGGCTACTAGCTGAGTGGGACTAAGTAAACAAAGAATAAGCAAATTTAAAAAAGTTTTATATAAAATCAAGATCTCTGACTTCATTTCGAAAGTCTTGAAGAAAACAGGAGTGAGAGACAAGTAAATGGGACAAATGGCTGGGGGAGCCTGAGTCCATTAGCCTGCCTAGGCCCCCATTTGACCATGATCCTGCTCTGACTAAGGGCACTAAATTATAAAACAAGAAAGGCACAAGTCTACAGAACATCAACCAAATTATGTTAAGAAAACATGGAGTCTGAACGGCAATAAGGGGTAATGTAATTATAAATGTGTACACATACGTTAAATCTGAAAAAAGATAGGTTAGACATGTACAATGTTAATAGGTTGTAATTTATCTTACATGTTATGAATGTATGCTGTAATTTGTTCTGTTGGCATGTATACCATTCTTAGACTGCATGGTATATGTATGTATGTTTGTATCCATGTATGTAGTACACTGCACAAATTTTAATTTGTGTGTTGATGTGAGGTTTTATTTCATATTGTGAAATATATACACTCTGAGTATAATAAAATATACCAGTAGCACCAACGTTTTGCAAAGCTTTATCAAAAAGAACTATTTGTAGTAGATGCTAAGTGATAACTTTACAAGGGTTTCACTATCACAGCAACATTACTGGGATATTGTGTAGACAAATATAGTTTTACCTTTAAAAAAGTTAGTTCATCCTGTTGCTGCAGCTGTAGCTGAACATTTGAGATTGATTTCTGAATGCCATTAATATCCTCTTTTATTTTTCTCAGGTTTTCTTTCATCTCTTTCAGAATTCCTGTTTCTTCCTCTTTCAGCTGTTGAATCAGTTTTTCTTCCTTATGCTGGAGGAACTCATGAAGCTTGGCAAAGTCAGAGGAAATGTGCAACTGCAGACTTCTGGCATTGGCCTGCAAAGAGTGAGGTTATATTAAAAAAAAAAAAACCTAATAAAATGAAAAAATAAACTTGACTTACTGTGACTTCTGACATCTTCATTTCTTGCTGGCACTTTTTTTCATTATACCCTTTCAGCTTGGACTGCAACTGAGACAAGGAAGCTATCAGATTGTCCTAGATGGAAAAAAATCTGCATTTAGTGTGAACATAAATACAGCATATCTCACACAAGATCAGCCCATACCCAAGTGTTATTTTTTTCTTTTTATTATTATTATTTTAGCTTGCATTAATTGTGTTATTATGGAAAAATCTACTTAAAGCATTCATAACAACTTTGACAATCTCCTTTAAGGCTAGTGGATAACTATTTTTGCTTCAATTTATTAACTAGATGAATTCTACTAGACAGATACAACTTACACAAGAATAGCAGAGGGAAATGTTCAAAAACTATGCTTACCAGTATGAAATAAAGTTCAAAAGGATTTATTTTGTATGTCACTAAATCAGCAATATATCTCAAATGTAGATATAAAATCAGTAGTAAACCATAGTAACTATTCTTTATCAAATAAAGGTAAGGTAATAAAGGTACCGCCCCCATCTTAACTCCCACACCAAAATTCTCATCCAAACCTTCTTTAACTACAACATTACATAGTTATGCCTCTTATATTTAACATCTTTCTTTTTACATTTACTATCTACCTCTCACTTCTTCTAAGACTATCTTCCTTTTCACAAATTACATACCACCTACACCATCTCCCTCCACATCTTCCCAAATACACACCTTACACACCTTCCCCAGTTACTCTGTCATATGCTCCTCTCTTTCTCTGTAATACAGACATAATATTACTAAAGAAACTCATCACCCTCCCCCCACACCACAACCTTCCATACGACCATAACTTCAAATACTTCCATTACCTAAAAAAGAAGCCCCTACCCACCTACTTCCCTGTTGTCAGTAAACTAGTCCTTTGTGGTGACATACATCCCAACCCTAGCCCTTCTCCTCCTTATAATTCTCCTAACTCCACAAAATCCCTAAACTTCACCACAATTAAGTCCCCAAAGCATTAGAAGCAAAATTCCCCAACTGCACGCATGGCTAAATCAACATAATCCAGACTTTACCACTATCACTGAAACCTGGCTTAATATTATCAAAGATTCTGAATTTCTTCCCCAACTACTCTTGCCTGCGAACTGATAAGACTACATAAAAAGGTGGCGGCATCTCCTTATTATTCCCAAGCTCCTTTACTGTAATCCCGTATTCCAAACAAATTCCCCACTTCTCCACTGCAGAGCTACTTGTTAACTTCCTAAAACTCAAGGATTGCAAAAGCGTTTGCATCACAGTTCTATACATCCCCCAGGCAATAATAATGCTATTCTTGAAAAGATTCTTGCCTGGGCAATCAACAATATAAAAAAATGAAACCATCATCCTAGGTGACATCAGTATTAACTGGCTAGATATTTCCAACAACCCCCTCTACAGATATTTACCTTCATATCTATACTCAGCTAATTGCAGACATTACCAGACCCAACATAAAAGAAAACAAAGGCTCAATCTTGGATTGGATCATGATTTCTTGACCCAGAAAAAATTTCCACCTCAGGGACTTTCCCAAATAGCATTGGTGATCACTCTCCAGCATTCATAATATGCAAGCCCACCTCCATAGCAAATGTGCACCAATATAGATACACCAGAAATCTATCCCATTTCTCCCCAAACACCTTCAATAACATCCAGCAGAACATTAACTGGAGCCCACTAATTTTTTTCCCATTCAACAAAGCTGCAGAATTCTTCAATTCCACATTTCTTAGCATCCTAAATAGTCTTACCCCACCCCGGTTAAAAAGGATTAAGGCAAAAAACATGCTATTTGACCTACAAAGTCCACAAAGCAAGTTATGTCCTCTAGGGACAAAGCCTGGAAAGTCTAGCAAAAAACAAATTGCTATCCAATATCACTCTTTATAAACAACTCCACAGTCAGGCTAAATAGCTAGTTATCAAAAACAAAAAAAGAATACTTCCAGGCTATTCAAGACCAACATAGACTAAACCCCCAAAACTTCTTGGGGAACAATTAACTCCTTTCTCCACCCTGGAACTAACAACAACCCATGTCCAAACCCTGAAAAAACATCCTCTGAGATAGCCTCCCTCTAACACATACTTCAACGACACCATCAAAAAACTTACTGACCCCCCCAGGAACTCCACCTGTACATTCCTCTTCTAATCCTCTACCTGCTTTCACTCCAACACCCATAGCCACCTCCACCATCAAAAAACTGCTTCACACCCTTAAACCCTACACCAACACCCCTGATAACTTACCTGCAGAATACTTGCAACTATCAGCCTCCTCCATTGCATATCCTATTAGCATCCTCCTCAACAGGTCCATTCAGGAATCCTACATACCTGATATCTGGAAGAAAGCATTTATCCTTCCACTTCATAAAGGTGGCAACAACTCCAACATCTCAAACATCTGTCCTGTTGTCATCCTCTCCCCAATCTCCAAAATACTTGAGAAAAATATTCACACAACTCCTCAGTCACCTGACTCAACACCAAATCCTCTCCCCCACTCAACATGGATTTAGGCCTGGACATAGTACTTACACTGCCCTCATTTCATTCCTCGACACAGTAAATAGAGCTCAAGATGCTGGTTCCTTAGTCTCAGCACTTTTCCTGGATTTATTAAAGGCTTTCAACACTATTTCCCACTCCCTCCTGCTTACTAAACTGTCTAATCTTGGACTATCATCCCCTACCCTACAATGGTTTACTAACTATTGCAATAATAGGCAGCAATCTACTAAATGGCAACACTCTTCCTCCCCTTTCACAAGTACAAATACAGGTGTCCCCCATGGTTCAATACTGGGACCCCTCTTATTCAGCATATTTGTCAAAAACTTTCATTCCTTTCTCAACCGCAGTACTGTTATCCAATATGCAGATGACTAACTATTATCTCCTCTGCTAAATCTGCCCCTACACTACAGTGTCTCATCCAAGAAGCATTTAGTTCCACCAAAACCTGGATGTCCCAGAACCATCTTGCTCTCAACCCCAATAAAACAATACTTTTAATATTAACCCCCACAAAATCCAGCCCTGTCGACAAGTCACTATTCTCTGTTCATTCCCAAAATAACACCATCACTGAAGTTGTCTCCAGTACCAAATTGCTAGGTGTCATCATTGATGACAAATTTTCTTTCATCCTTCACATCTGCAGCAACATCAAAAAAAACCTTCAAAAACTAGGTGCCCTGTATAGGCACAACAATTTTCTTAGTCTCTCCACAAAAAAGGCTCTGGCCTCACCATTCCTGCTTCCAAGACTTCTACATGGTGTTCCTATCCTCACCAATCCACAGTCCTCCTTTTGAACAAAACTAGATTCCTGCTGCAACAAAACTGCTAAATTTGCTACAAATGCAAACTTTTCTACCCACCACTGCTCCTCTCAGTATCAACTCAGTTGGCTAGAATCCCTCACTATTTCATTTTTATACAACTAACTACAGCCCACAAGCTCATCTACAACCCAGAAACCTGCCTTTCCCTCTCCTCCATACTGACCATGTACCAGTCTAACAGACACCTCCGTTATAAATGTTACTATCCACAGAGAAACTAAGCTCACAGCCAGTCAAATGTTGTATTCCTATACTGTCCCTAAAGCATAGAATAATATCCCCCCCTTCACTCAGAACTATCAGCAATGCTGCCTCCTTTAAAAAAATCCCTCAAACTACATCTCTCCTCACACTGGTTATGCATCTGTATCCCAACACACAACCCCAACTCCTGATTTCTCTCCTCGGTGTTATACCTCTATCACTTCCTTCCCTTTCACTCTGCCTACTTACTGCTTGCCTGTCACTTTAAACTGTCCTTTCCCTCCCTAGCTCTTCTATCTCCTACTATTCTCACACTGCACTCAACTCCCCATGGCAATTAGCCATGCATTTATATTACATTCATGCATTAATTGAATGCACACTATGAACCTAGTAGATTTATTTCATTAATGTGTTATCTGAACATACACCATTTATTACTTCTGTTTTTCCATGATTGTAACTTTTTTCGCTTTTGTTTTGTTATTAGTTTCATTGAAATGTAGTAGTATTACTTGAGTCTCCGTTATGTGAATTAATACTTTCTTTGTATGTAATTTTTGTGAACTTTTCTCTAATGCGTATTAATATTTATCTTTGTATGTAATTTTGTGGAGCTTTTCTCCCTGGGCCTCCACTGAAAATGGGCTCATTCCAGGCCCAGTGGACTTTCCTGGCTAACAAATGCAATAAATAAATAATAAATAAATAATTATACAAGTACAAAAGGAACACAAGAGTGGTTGTACAAAAATATATAATGTAAATAATAATTAATGAAAGCAAAGTTCAAACAAGTAGCCTATAATCTTATAAATGAGAATGTCAATTTCACCTAGGAGAAGGCAAAGGCCACTCACTAGTTGCTAGCATGTTATGGTATAATTTTACAATGCAAATATAAGGAAAACTAGAAGCCATATCTTGGCTCTCTAGAAACTTGCATTCCAATTTTTTCACCCTGTATCCAAGGTCACCTAATAAAATACCAAATATGCATTTAAATTTCAACAAGGAGTTCAATGGTCAAATATGGAAGGATAATTCATTTAATGCTCTGTCTACATAAGCCTGAAATCATTCGATTTTAAATTTTCACACTCTCTAGTAAGACAGAAGTCTTTACAACTGGTTCAGTAATGGCATTTTAAACTCTCATTTGTTTACATCAAAGCTCATATAATTATATATGTACACAAGCAATCCAATTTTCACAATTGCAATTTAAATATTTGCAGATAATACTAAACATTACCCCATTGTTTTATATACATTACATCTATATTAAACTGTTATCCATTTTGCCGAAGGGTATCATCTAAGTGGTATTTTCAGAAGGCAGTAATTCCTTTGTATTTTTTCCACAAAATGTTTTTATTCATTTTATACCTCAATAACTTAAGAGTACAGTAACAAGAAAAATCAAACAAACTTTATACAATATCCATAACAACTAAAAAATCAATATACACAGGAGAACACTTAATATTTCTCTACCAGATTACACAATTTTGTCCAAGCAAATAATGATGGGTTGTGTTATTAAGTCCTTGATTTTATAGTAGCAATCTCATTCTTACAAATGCATTTCACAAGATGAATAAACTCAACGTTAAAGACAGGAGTAGAGATTGGGATTTCCAATTTTTAGTAACAATTTTCCTTACTATGGAAGGGATGGGCCATAGTAAACATGTTTGGATTTTAGAAATGACTTTGGAAAGAGGAACAGTGAAAAGAATAAGGGAGTCAGAAATGATACAGTTGTTACTCCACAGAGCTTTACAAAGATATTTAAAGTCTAAGCAAAACGGGGAAATTATTTTGCAATTAGCAACCATATGTATCCATTCAGCATCAGGGTGTCCACATCTTCAGCACTTAATTTCATCTTTCTTGTACATTATTGCTAGTCTATGTGTAGTGAAAAAAAAAAATCTATGTAACAATTTCCATGTGTATACATGCCAGAACAGGGAAGATATGGATTCATTTACCGATTGTAAACAACGTTTTTTATCTTTTTCTGAGAAAACTTGTCTATTAACTTCAGTTGAATAATTCCAAAAAGAAACATCTGTTTTGCTAAAATCATTTCTGAGAATTTTATAAACAACAGTATGTATGAAGTATTCCTGGGTGAACCATTAATAATTGAGATAAAATCTAAGATTAAGTTGCTTTTATTGCATGCCTTCTAATGAGGGTACAAGCTTAGTAGGAATGAAATCCTTACAAGTTTGGATGTCCAACCAATTGCAATTTTGCATTTGCTGATTAAATAGTCTGCAGATTTTATTTTATTAGCTGAGAAAGTGATTGCAATATAATAGGTCACCCTTTTTAAATTCTAACATGTTCTGAGTGTCAAAGATATCAAACATGCATTTGTGTAAGCATGTATACTTTTTGTTTGTTCCATTCCTTTACTTCAGACAGACAACCAACTTTACATGTCTTTCTTGCTGGACACACTGCCAGGTTGACAAACATTATCCCTCAGTGGTTATGATTTATAAATCTTCAAATATAAGATGTGTCAGTATCGTAGGAACTCATATTGAAAAAAAAAATTAAACCACATTACAAAAGCTGTGGAAGTTAAATAAATTGCAATAATTATTTTTTTCTATTCTACTTTGCCTCTTTTCCACTTTGACAATCTCTATCATATCACAGATAGTTCAGTTTTCAGTTTCTATTTTCTAAATATAACTTTCAGTGGATTAGTTTCAGTTAAGTCCAATAACCTGTCACATTGCAGTAGCATTAATGACTTATTGCAACCAACTTACCAAATACCTCTCCCAATAAATGTTACAGCAACAGTTTATATGTATTTAGCCTTGTGATGAAAAAATGAGATCTCATGTCTCTCACATGCAGAGTCATACCTCAACAGCAACTGATTTGCCTATGAGAACATTCTTTGTAACCTTACTTGTTGTGGTGTCTTTCGGCTTAAGGGGTTGCCACAGCAGAACTCCAGTCCGCTAATGATTGGTAGTTGATTTTTACATGCAGAGTTACCAGCCCTGACACACAACCTTCAACGAAAGTATGCCCATTCACGCGTGTCTCCACGCAGAAGACGCTCTAGCTGAGAATCGAACCAGACAGCGTCTTACTGTGAGGCAACAATGCTACGGCAGCACCACCACCGCATTCTTTGTAACCTTACTAGCATGTAAAAAAGTGCAAACATTTCTGACCAAATGTTTTTAATTTGAGAGACTTTGTAGTACACCACTAAAGCTGACATGTATATATCCCCAGCTTTTATAATACAATTTTCTCTATATTGTTTACTCAAGTTAGCCACTTTCTGTCCATAACATTATTTCTTAGCTTCCTCTCTCTCTGTCTCACTCAATGCATGATCTATATTTACTGCTTGCTAATCTTTTAGTTATCAGTAGGTCATTCCTGGCCTCTATTAACAATGAAATCAATGCACATGGTGCCTTCCAAAAATAACTCGTGCTGTGTGTAATGTCTCTACAACATACAGTTTCAAAGAAATATTTAAATCAAAATAACTTGGCTCCAGCTGCTTCACGCTTCTCCACATCTTGTGTATTCCCAAGTATGTCAAGCTAGTGTGTCTTTCTACAACCTAAACTCCCTTCACCTGAACTATCTCTACTGCTATAACCAGTATCCGTTTGATGACCTAAGAGTATAAAATCTATTTTATGGTCACTGGTGCCTGGTCATAATATAAGAACACTCACTCCTCCAACCAATGCAGAGCTAGGTTTACATTTCTCCATACAGGTACCACTTATACCAAGCATTTCTCTATTTGGCTTCATAGGTTCTTATCTACAGCTAGAACAGGAAATTGATATGGACTGCATCTTGATATAAATAGTGTTGCAAATACTCACTATTCCAACTTTTTTCTAAACACCATTTTCCCATAACAAACTAGGCTTTCTACAGCCCCGGATAAAAGTGATAAAAGTGATCATCATACTGCTAAGTAATTTCAATAAGTTGCCCAGGATTTCTCTTGATAAGGAATGAAATATGTACATCATCAAATATAATCCAAAGAAATCTAGCAATTGTAATCTAAATCCAAGCCTTTATCTTTATACCTTCCATTAACAGTATCAGTGGTGCAACAGGTAGCATACTTGCCTTTGGTGTAGAAGGTTGAGGGTTCTATTCCTACACCAGGTAAATCAACTGCTGACACTGCAATGCAGCATAAGAGGAGTGCTGCACTCCTGAGTATGCTGTCTTTCAGATGAGATGTTAAACCAAGGCCCCATCTGCTTGAGTTGGTGGTAGTTCAGATGGATATAAAAGATCCCATGGCACTTATTTAAAAGAGTAGTGGTCCTTTATTTATATATAAAGAACTCTTATTTACAAAATATTTACATATTTAAAATATTTACAAATGCACAGATATGTAAATATACAAATCTGTTAAACTTTGTGATATTGTGATGTTATGAGGTAGTGCCATCTGTGCCAGGCACAGTAGGGCAACACATGTGTACACATGCCAGCTTAGCCAGCTGGAGGTTTGTAAAAAAAAAAGTTATGCCATTTGATTCTCTCTCTGAATTGTACAGATGTTGGTATCAAAAATCTATAAATGTATATTAAGTTGTATTGCTGTAACTGATCAAATGTGAAAGTTTCATCAGAGAACCCTTGAAGGGTGAAACATTTAAAATTGTGTTATAGCTTTCAGATGCTGCTACAGATCTTAGTAAAGCTGTGTGTGTATTGTACCAGAGTCAGGTGACCAGAGGTGATATAATCCTCTAACCAGCACCTAGTTTCTTTGAAACCCTCACAGCAGGATATAATCTGACAGAAAAAAAATTCTGACAAGAAAGATCTCTGAGAAGAAACATATAACTATACCTCACACATCCACACAGTCAGTGAGACAGACTGATTCATTCATTAGAGATAGCCAGACAGACATCATCTGGTTTTTGCTGTGGTCAGACACTCAGCACATATCAGCTTACCTTGCTTTAGTGATTAGTCAGGGAACAGTAATTCTTTAGTTAGACAGGGACATCTAGCGAGTACAGTTCAGTATTGTTTTGTGTAACTGTGAGAAATTATCCAACTGTATTATTTTTGAAATCTCTATGGATGAAACTCTGATTTATTGTATTCAGTATTCTCTTGTTTTCTATTTTATTAATTATTTTAATATCTTTTATTGTGGCTGGTCTTTTAGAGAATGCTTTTAACATCTTGAGAGTACTTATGCTTATTTTAGTTACACTGTGGCAGCTTCTCAAAGCCCTTCTGTCTTGGCCACACTCCACTGTTAGCATTAATATTAATTTGGCACTGTATAATTGGGTACACTATGTAAAAGCCTTAAGTTAGAGGACTGGTGGCAGCTATTACCTCAGAGTCTGGGCAGAAAGGGGCACAGCTAGTAAATCTGTGCCAGCTTTTCCCAGGTATGTATGTGTGTGTGTGAACCTCAAATATTCATAGTGTGTGTCTGTCAACTACAGGGAAAAAGGACACAGAACTCCAAGGTGGTCAAGTCTGCAGTTTTGTGTGGGCCTGGACAGAGTAACAGAGTCCAGCCCCTAATCTGGATAATGCTCCCTGTATGCGCTTAAGGGAAACTGTGCTTGGTGTAAGGAGCTGCATTTGAAAATACTGTGTGAATCCATCTTTACTCTTAGTGACCGTCCCTCACTGGAGTCAGTGGTGAAGATGGAGTTTCCTCAATTGCTGGCCCGGAGTTGGGACAACATCACATATTAGTGGCAGCTATTTCAGATATTAATTGAACTTCCGTATCCTGTGGGTAGTTGTCACTGAAGGTGTGAATACTGTCAGCAATAAGGTAAAAATATACGGATTCATTCTCACTACAGTTTTATTTATTTATGTTAGATTAGTTTAGTAAGGGAAAGCAGGCAAGGACATCAGCAGAGGATTATAGCATGCTGACAAAAAAGCAGTTATCCAAGGCAAGTGAAGCCAGAGGATCACTGCATGCCAACCTGATGAAAGAGGATATGATCTCAGCCTTGGTCACAGATGAAGAATGGATCAGCAACCTGGAAGACAACCAGTCTGCTGATGGGGATGTGCAGTCTTCAGGAAAAAGGACAGTTCACCTTGTCTTCAGAGGACTTAAAAATCTATCTGGAGTTAAAAAAATGAACTGGAGTCCAACCGACTGGAGAAACAGATGAGTGGCTGCAGCAGGAGAAACAGATGAAACTGGAATAGAAAGACTCCAGCATTTTGATGTCAAACAAAATAAGAGAGACTGTGGCATTTGGAGGGTGAAGAAAATGAGAAACAGTGCCAACATGAGAGGGAAATGCTGATTATTTGGAAGGGTCATAAAGGTAATGGGGAAGGGAATAACTGAACAGCAGAAGCAATAAGGGTCAGTAAATGTATTCCACAGTTTACAGAGTATGATAATTAAGATAGTTTTATTCATTTATTTGAAAGAGTAGTTAAACAGTATAATGTTGACCAAGGGCTCTGGGTTTGATTCCTAGCCCCCTTAACTCCATGGTAAAGCTGTAACTGCTGTTTCTAAATTATCCTATACTGATTGCTCAAACTATGATAAGGTTAAACAATGCTTACTGGAATGCTTTATGTTAACATCTGAAGCTTTAAAAAAAAAAGATTTGTAAGCATAGACGCAAGGAAGATGAAAGTGTATGTGATTATATTGCTCAGTTAAGACCTTACTTTCATAGGTAGGTGTGTGGGTATCAGGTCATCATATTTTAAGGGCTGGCAAACCTTTTGCACTTAGCTTGAGGAAATGCAAATCTGGTTAGCAGACCGGGAATGTAACTTGGCATATGAGCTGATGAGAAAAGGGGATTTCTACTTAGCAAGCAGGGCATCACTGCAGAAGGGATACCCAGTGCTGCACATGGTTATAGGGGGACCCATGGTGAACAACAGAGTACACCAGTAACAGGGGAAGCCATTGGTTCAGGTACCTGGCCAGGACCAAGGGTTAGATGTTTTAAATGCAACAAGAGGGGCCATGTGGCATACAAATGCCCACTGTGGCAAGGTGGGGAACAAAAGGTGAAGGAGCCAGCAAGTAGGAATGACAGCATGCCAATGGTAAGTTGTCTGGAGACAACAGGGGTACCAAATTATCAGCAGAGTCTGTATCCTATCTTACATGAGGGAAGAGAGGCCACTGCTAAGAGAGACACAGCCTCTGACATAACCATTGTGTAGCCTGCAGTGGTTAAAGGCAGCAGTACTTGCTTGGGCAGTCCACACCTGTCAGAGTGTTAGGAGGGACCCCATTCCAAATACCTTGGGCTAGGGTTCACCTTGACTGGTAGGGTGGAAAAGGGAGCAAGCAGGTAGGTGTGTTTGAGGATATCCCTGCAGATGTCTTGATAGGGAATGATTTTGATGATACAGTACCTTGTGTGCATGCAGTCAGGCTTGGAGACAGGCACGTGGGTTAGGTAATCTGGGGGAGACCCAGATAGACCCCACACCTGAAGCTGGGACTGGTGAGGTGGCTATTTCAGATAGGGAGCTACCTTGTACCAGTGAGCCTGAAAGTGAGCCAAAGATGATGGTAGGTAGTGATGTTCCCATGGACAGGGTGACTGCAAGAGCAGAGATGAGTGGTAGTACCCAGGTGGAAAATGAGGCACAGCTGTCAGAAGAGACCAGGCTTCTGGTGGAAAGGGAGCTGGGAAGGGTCAGAAAGGTAGAATTGAGACAGGCTCAGCTTTTGGACCTTATGTTACTATGCTTGAGGGAGTTAAAGAGGCACCTAATTCTCAAGGAAAAGGGGAGACTGTAAACTGGAACAAAGGGTTACTGTATAGACTGGACCCCTGAGGCAGGGCTAGAAGGTGAGGTAATACAGTAGTTGGTTGTGCCCACTGCCTACTGTCTGTCACTTCTAGCCATAGCCTATGACATTCCTTTTGCAGGCCATATGGGCATAAAGAGTACCTAGAGTCATATTATGCAGAACTTTTTTGCAATGGATGTAACAGGGTAATACAGGAACTCAGAGAAGTGCCAAAAGGTAGGCAAGGCTGGAGACAAGGTTAAGGCCCCGTTAATGCCTCTGCCAGTGATTCAGGAGTAGTTTCAGCAGGTAGCTATGGATATTGTGGGACATCTGAGTACCCCAACGTCCACAGAGAAGAAGTATAGCCTGATGGTAGTGGATTATGCTACTAGACACCATGAGGCAGTGGCTCAATCCTCAATGGAGGCAGAGAAGGTGGCAAATGCTTTGTTAGAGATTTTTAGCAGGGTAGATTTCCTGAGAGAGATACTGACTGACAGAGGTACCCATTTCACATCAGACCTGAGAGCTTGTTTGTGGAAGCTCTCTGGGGTGAAGCACCTAAAATCCCCACCACCACCCCCAGACTAATGGACTTGTGGAAAGGTTAAACTCTATACGTAAGACAATGCTACAGGCATTAGCAGACCAGTTTAAGAGTGATTGGGACAAATATCTGCCCCATCTGCTGTTTGTATACAGAGAGGTACCCCAGGAATCCATAGATTTTTCACCCTTTGAGATGCTGTATTGGCATAGCGTAAGGGGTCCTTTAGATTTGATCTGTGTGGAGTAGGAGGGTGACTGTGAATCCCACAAGGAGTCTGTTGTGGCATATGTCAAACTTCAGGACAAGGCTTACAGAGCTCATGGGCTTGGCCCTGGAAAACCTGGCAGGAACCCAACAGCAGAAAAATGTCTGGTATGACAGGAATACTCGAGCCCGAGATTATGCTGTGGGACAGCAGATTATGGTGCTCATTCCATTCATACACAATAAGCTGCAGGCAGCTTGGGATGGACCCTTCGAAGTGGTGAGGAAGGTCAGTGATGTTGATGACATGATAAAGCTACTAGGCAGGAGGCAGGGGCACAAACAGTACCAAGTTAACATGATGAAGACTTACCATGATAGGGAGGCCCTTGTGCTGAGTATTTGCAGTGGGTGGCAGGAGAAGTCTGAGGGGGATCTGGTGTCTGATCCCCTCAGGGAGGCTTGGACAGACACTTCAGTGTAAGAGATAGCAATGTCCCAGTGGCTGTCCCCTACCCAGGTTCAAGAAATCAGAGCAGTGTTACAGGAGTTTTGGAAGCATGTTCACTGGGAAACCTGGGTGCACCCACCTGGTGCAGCACTATGTGGATACAGGACCCCAAATGCCTATTAAGTAGACCCCTTATAGAGTGCCTGAGCAAGTCAGACTCTGGAGAAGGAGATACAGCAAATGTTGGAACTCGGGGTAATCCAGTAATCCAGCAGTCCCTGAGCAAATGGCAGCACCTGGCTCTGTGTGGAGTAAGAAAACTTAGTAGTCACACACAGTCAGACACTTACCCCAATTCTAGGACAGATGAAACCTACAGCAGCTGAGTGGGGCTAAGTATTTGACCACTATTATTCTGACCAAGGGTTACTGTCAGGTGTCCTTGACTACCACCGCTAGAGAGAGGTCAGCCTTTTGACTCCTTTTTGGTTATATGAGTTCACAAAGTTGCCCTTTGGGATGAAAAATGCCCCAGCAACCTTTTTGGTTTATTCAGAGGCTGGTAGATTGTATCCTAGCAGGAGCTGGGGATGATATTCCTATTTACAGCCATTCCCTGACAGAACATCTTCAGCGTGTCAGGAAGGAGCTGGGTAGACTGCAAAGGGTAGGGTTGACCATTAAGCCCAGTAACTGTCAGGTGGGTATGGCAGAAGTCTCCTACTTGGGACATGGAGTGGAGTGGGAAGATCAGGCCAGATCCTACCAAAGTAGAAGTTAGTCAGGTGTGGCTCGCCCCTGTTATGAAATAGCAGGTGAGGACATTCTTGGAGACAGCTGGGTATTATAGAAAATATGTTCCCAATTATATTATGATAGCTGCTCCCTCACAGATCTGCCAAGGGAAAAACAGGCAGGATAGGAAAGTGTAGACCCAGCTTGTGAGCAGGTATTCCAAAAGCTTAGAAAGTGTTAGCCAATCCAGATTATAGCCAATAATTGTTGTGCAGGTAGAGGATTCAAATTATGGGGTGAGGGCTGTACTCAGTCAGACTTCCTCAGAGGGAGAAGAACATCCAGTTATATATCTCAGTCATAGACTCCAATCCAGGGGGGAATGTTAGGCAGCTGTAGAAAAACAATGTCTAGCCATAGTATGGGCACTGCAGAAACTTCAGCCCTATCTGTATGGAAGGAAATTCATTGTGGATACAGTCCACAATCCCTTAACATAACTACATTGTGCCAGCCAGCAAAATGTCAAGTTATTGGTGGAGCCTAGGGTTATAGGCATAGGACATGACCGTGAGTCCCAGACAGGCCCATTTCTCTCAAGCAATGTTTTCCAGGGTCACTTGAAAAACTAGCTTGGGTTTTCAAAGGGGGGAGAGATGTGATGTTTTGAGATAGTGCCATCTGTGCCAGAAAGAGTACTATCCTACATGTGCATATATGCCAGCACAGCCAGTTGGGAGTTTTGTAAAAAGGTTTGTCTTTTGATTATCTCTCTGATTTGTACAAATGCTGGTGTTAAAAATGTATAAATGTATATTAGGTTGTATTGCTGTAACTGATCAAATGTGAATGTTTTATCAGAGAACCCTGGAATGGTGAAAAGTCTGAAATTTTGTTACCACTTTCAGATGCTACCGCAGATCTTAGTAAAGGTGTGTGTGTGTGTGTGTGTGTGTGTGTGTGTGTGTGTGTGTGTGTGTGTGTGTGTGTGTGTGTGTGTGTGTGTGTATATATACGCAGTGTACCCTAGTCAGGTGACCAGAAGTGATGTAATCCTCTAACCAGCATCTAGTTTCTTTGGAACACTCAAAGCAGCAGAGAATCTGACAAACTTTTGCCAACTTGAAAAATCTCTGACAGGAAACATATAAATATACCTCAAACATCCACACAGTCAGTGAGAAAAAGACTGATTCAATCATTAGAGATAGTGATACAGACATCATCTGGCTTTTGCTGTGGTAAGTCACTCAGCACACATCAGCTTGCCTTGCTTTAGTGAGTAGTAAGGGAACAGTAATTCTTTAGTTAGACAAGGACATCTAATCAGATTATTTTAGTATTGTTCTCTGTAACACTGACTGTGTTATTTTTGAAATCTCTGTGGTTGAAACCATTTATTGTAATCAGTATTGCTTTATGTTTTATTATTTATTAACTATTTTAATACCTTTTATTGTGGCTGGTCCTTTAGAGAATGCTTTTAATATATTGGTGACACTGGGGCCACTCCAGAAAGCTGCTGCTTCCAAACTCCATCATTAGCATTAATATTAATTTTGCACAGTATAATTGGGTACCCTTTGTAAGAGCCTTAGATTAGCTGACTGGTGGCAGCAATTACCTCAGAGTCTGGGCAGAAAGGGGCAGAGCTAGTAAATCTGTGCCAGCTTTTCCCAATTGTGTATGTGTATGTGAAACTCGAATATTCAAGTGTGTGTGTCAACTTCTGGTAACAGGGACACAGAGCCCCAAGGTGGTCAGTGTGAAGTTTTGTGTGGGCCTGAAGAAAGTAAGAGAGAGTCCAACCCCAAATCTGAAGATTGCTCCCTGTGTGCTCTTAAGGGAAATTGTGCTTGGTGCAGGGAGCTGCATCTGAAAATACAGTGTGAATCCATCTTTACTCTTAGTGACCATACCTCACTGGAGTCAGTGGTGAGGAGCGAGTCTCTGATTGCTGCCCCCGAGTACAGACAACCTCACACACACATTCAAAATTTTCCTTTATAATCATACTAAATTTTCATCCCTATTTTCATCCCCATTAGATATCCACTCCTTTTTGCATAAGCACTGTCTGATTTTCCTTAATATTGTTGCTAAAATTCATTCTCCATTACACATCATTTCATTTATTTTTTCATTCCATATCACCCATATAGCATAAAACAGCTTTGTTATCTATTCTTTTAACACATTCTTTACTTCTATTCTTATAATATCCATACTTAATCATTTCCTTATTTTATTTTATACATTCTTTTATATCTTTGAAAAAATCTTCTTTATATAGTTTTCCCCATACTTTTCTATTCCTTTACGTTTTTTAAAAGATGCATGCTCCGTAAATTCTTCTTCTCTTTTACTCTTTTTTTTTACCATGCCAAAAAATTATCAGACTTGTACAACTTTACTATTAATTTCTCCTCTTTTTTTTCATTTATGCATTAAACACTTTGTACAAATTTAATAAGGCAGCATATATCACTGGGTTATTTAACTCTAAACCTCCTTCCACTTTACTTACATACAAAACTCTTCTTTTTATTGGATTTAATCTAGAACCCCAGATAAAGGAAAAAAGATATATATCTGCAATAATCCCTTTTAAAATGCTGTTGGCAAGATAATTACACTTGCTAAGTATGCTATTTTCCCCATCAGTACTGAATATATCAAATAATCCTTTTTTTCTAAAATATAATTTATATGTTCTCCAGAAAAGACAGTTTGTTTTATTTTCTTCTATTTTTTGTTTCATTGAAGTCTACTTGCATCTTCATTTAAAGCAATCCCCATCACCTTGACATTCTCATTTGTACATTTTGTTGCAATTATTATAATGTAATTTGTACATAAGAAAACTGGAATTATTAACCCTTCAGGTGTCATATATCCCCACCTCCTTCATTTTATAGTTTATTTCACATACTATCACATTCATAACTAATGCAGAGAGTATGCAACTTGTTAGACATCTCTGTCTTACACAGCTCTTCATATGTCTTGGCTTACCCAGCCATTTACAAGTATTCTTACTTTATTACATAATTTATTAACTTTCTCACTTATTTATTACACAGGAGATTTAATGTCCAATTGTATCAAATGCCTTATTAAGGTCTCCTATCATGATTTTTGCATCTACTTTTCTATTCATAATATCATCCACAGTTTCTCTATTATTAATAATTCTAGACAACCCTTCCCCTTTATACTGTATGTATTATTTTCCATAACAAGTTTTTATTTCAGTTTCAAATCTCTTTTGTATTACTTTCATAAATATCTTCTAATCATTATTATTCAATACTATCAGTCTCTAATTTTTTAATTGTCTATCTTCCATCTTCTATACGAATTTAAGTATTCCAGTACATAATTCTTCATACATAAAACCGTATGATTGTCTCATTGTAATCCTGAGTCTTGGTTTGTTTGCCTCATTGTAATCCTGAGTCTTGGTTTCATTAAAAAATATACATTTTTTGCCATCCCTTAAATTGTTATACACTTCCCTATTCCATCTGGTCATGCAGCCAGATCTTTATTTACTTCTCATAATACTTTATCTTGCTCATTGAAAGAGATTTCCTTTTTTAACTTTATTCTCTTTTCCAGTTAACCTTTTTACTTTCCATGTTTTTTCACTACCTTATTTTTTCTTTAGATATTTCAAGTTCACATTGTACTACAGTTTTCACTAACTTTTCCCAGAGTTCTTTCTATTTCTCCTTTTATTTTTTTTTGTTTTATTTCTGTCATTACACTATCATCTTCCTTTACTAATCTGCTTAACTAACTCGATACTTTTTCTCTTTTTCCTTTTGCTTCCTATCTTTATGCTTGAAATTTTCCAACATATGTTCTTTTATATTTTTCGTTTTTCTACTTTTCTTACATCATATTCCCATTGAAAAAGAAAACATTTTTTTTCTATTTTTCCTTAAATATCATCCACCATTCAGACCATTTTTTTTTATAAAATGTTCTCATAGTAATCTATATTACTAATCTCTTTCCTTCTTCATTCCATGCTTTCTCATTTATCCTTTTTATTCCTTTGCCTATTTTTATATATTCCTTGTTTACCTTTATCTCTAGCCATATTACAAGATGGTTAGAAAATCCTTTTTCAACTACCCCTTCTCCTATACATTATACATACCCCTTTTGTAAGGCCATGATTTTTGTCTCAGAGTTTTAACTTACCACATCTTATAATTTCTAACATTCTCTTGTATCATTTTCTTTTTATGATTGTTTCACAAATCACAGTTAAAGTCTCCTGTTGTTATAATATACAAATTTATTATTACATAGTCTTAAATCTGATGAAATAACTTTTCCCTTTCCTTATGATAAGAATATAATAATTCCATATACTTGTTCTATTTTAAATTGGCAATGGCAATCTTCTCATGTTTTGCAAAAGTTACATCTAATATTTTTACTGCATTTCTACAGAATATGGCTGCTCCAAAGCACCTCTCATTTTCCAAATTCCATATTATCTTTCCTCCCTTATTTTTCTTCCCCATAGTTTCTCTGTAATATTTCGTATTTGTTAAAAATCCTGCATCTTCTAATATAAGTACATGTACATCACTTGTATTACACTGCTACAAAAATCTCAATTCTTCTTACTATATTCTTAGCACTACATTTACAGAAAGCATTCTATAATTTTCATTTTCCCTTTTCCTTAGATTCATAGGTTCATAGCTAATTACTAGGTTAGCTTTCTTAAAAGGCTATTCTAAGACTAGCCAAATTCCATCCCAAAGGTAAAAATCAATGTATCTGGTGCCTGAGTCAAAAACCTTAACCCTTTCTTTTTTTCATTTGTACTTATCCCTTCAAACTTTCTTTCTGTATTTACCCTTTTACAAACATAATTGTTTTCATTTATTTTATTACCTACCAGTTTGTATCTTCTTCATCACTTATTTCAGAACCTTCTTCTATGTCCTTTTTATTATTTTTCTCATATTTTTTATATTTCTACTACTTCTAAAACTTTTTTTTTCTTTTTCCTTACTCTTATTTTAATTTTTGCAATTCATTTTTGCAATCCATCCATAAAAATGTCCAATTGTATTACATTTACAACATTTCAATTCACATTTTTCACCATGTCCCATTTCCCCTCAAATATGACATTTTCTTTTGTCCCAGTTATTTATTAAATATCCTTTTCCACACACAAAAATGTTTTGGGTTGAACTCAGTATTTTACAGCAACCCTGTTCCTCTCCACAGTTATCATGCTTGGTATATCTACAACTGTTTCTCTTTCTATTTCTAACACAATATTACAGTCCTAGCCACCAGTCCACAAACCCCTTTCGTCATAAACTTGTGTAATGTTCAGTACTTCTTTACATAAAGTTGGCAAATGTTCTTTCAAAGTCTCTCTTTCTACTTCTGTTAAAAATTGCACATGAATTTTTGTTTTTGTTTCCCTGTTTAATGCTTTTAGCACATAAAGATTCCATGGGTTACAGTCTCAAATATAATTCATAAAATGTCTCTTTGTTAACAATAAATGTTCTTACCTCATACACTTCATACCTGTCCATTTTTGTGGCTTCTTTACTTTGAATCCCTGCCACATACTTCTGCCACATACTTCTATTTTTTCATTATTCCTTCTTTTCTGCTACTCCAACCTTTGCCTTATTTTACTTTCTCTACTTACGTTTTCTTTTCAATTTCACCACTATTCTTCAAGATGGTCTCTGCATCCTCTTTTCTTTTTGTATTTTGTCTATAATGTGCCCCCAGGAAACATCTCCATTTCCTGGCTCACTTTGCACCACCATTTCTTTAAGTTAATCATCCCACAACCCAACCAGCTGGAGGGTTATATCCATCATTTACTGACTCATCTCCATCAAACAGATTTCTTTGAAACATCTCTTCAGAATCCTGCAAACATACTCTGTTCTCAATATTTGCTTTCTTCTCCACTTCTTTCACCAGTCCTTCATCACCTTCTCTCTTCATCTGCCTCCTTGCTTCTCCAGGCTACCTGTTCTCCTGGAATGGAAACAAAAATGCTCATGCAAAATGGTCCCACTCACAGCAATGATGAGTAAGGGAAGTTTCCCAATACCCTGACCAAATTTCCCCTAACAGAATAAATACCATCTTGGTTCTCCAATGAAATGAGTCTACTAGCCTAGTGGGACTAACCCAGTTAACAAAGGATAAATAAATCAGATTTCAGCTTCTCATCAACTCCTTGTAAACTTCTCTAGACCCACTCCTTAAAATTTAATATCTGAAGTTTCCCCTAAAATCTCATATTATTATATCAACTTTCATGTTGATATGTAATGTATAAACACTACTCTTATTTAATTAGTCATATATCTTGAAGTACCACCAACTTTATCCAGATGTGAAAATAAAATAATATTAAAATCCTGTTCATAGTCATTTCAAATATATCAGCACGGGATCCGTACAGATCAACGAACAGCAACATAACCGAAACAGATTCGGCCGGGCATACTTGCGTGAAAGTGTTTTTCACCGAAAAACATAAAAACAATTTTTTTTTAAACATACTTTAATGAAAGCGCTTTTTCGGTGAAAGCGCTTTCATTAAAGTATGTTCGGTGATTGTGGATTTGGACTATTGAACTTTCATTCGATAGTCCTAGATCCATCAACAAACCATCTGCAAATAAAGATATGTCCATTTCTTAGTTTCTTACCATATACCCATTATGAAAGCTTTATATATTGCTACAAGTGGGTATGACAAAGTTAGGCATCACTGCAACTAGTGGCTCCAAGTATAATGCAAATAAAAGAAGCAACAATGAACTTCACTCATAAGTTCCATCTGATGTTTCCAATAGAAGTAAAAGACCTCCATGAATCTTTACCCAGCCTGTGGAATTAAATGCAATAATTAATTCTAGAGAACCTTGTGTATATCCACAGCCAAACAAGACAATCACACAGCAATACCATCTGACTGTATTCAGTACCTGTTTTGCACATTAAATTGTATTTTTTCTATTCATCTTCATGCTGCTGTGCCTGCTTTGTTAATCACTCTGCTCTTACTATATTGCCAAATGTCTATTACTCTCCAAGAAACATACAGCAATCATTATCAATTAACTTCCACATACATTTATCTAGTCAAACAGCAATTATGGTTAAGTATCATTATTACTAACCTATATGAAGACAGCATACTTTGGTATATTCCATCTTTTACAAGGCCACTAAAACAGCTTCCATTGTTGACTGGGGACTGGATATTTGGTAATCAGTCTTGTAATAAGAATGCAATTAAATATTCTGATCAAAATGAAGAGCCACTTTATCTTTGTTCTGTTTACAAAATTCTATCAGCACCTTGAATTTACCTTATGCTATGCCTGCCCTTCCTTTACATGCAAGAGTTCCTCCGCAGTAATGGCAGCCATCAGTGCAAATTACTGATCCAACATTATGTTGGGCACTTCTACAGCACCACTGGATAACTTTCTCATCTTTCTCTCATTTAGCTTCCACAGATAATAGGCCAGCATACTAAACTCCAGTATCTTCACAATCACTACAAGCAAGCTCTAGTACAAAATAAAGTATAAATGTATTACATATCATGCAGATGGCAATCCCTGTTTGTTTCAAGTGCTAGTACAGACTGTATGTGATAAAACATAAATCAGAGAAAGCACTGGGTAAATGTTCCTTCAGTCAAATCTAAGAGTCTGCCAGTTAGATTAAATACAGCAAAAGCAGAAACTAGATGTGATAAGGTTTTATCACAAGTATATGTTACAAAACAAAATGCCTGGACAGCTCAAAATAAATTTTTACTACCTGACCATTATCTGAAATAAGATGAACTGACCTGACATATTTATTGATTTGTTCACTGAGACAGATTAGTGATCCTAATAGACTGTTTTCAGGTTTTGCTTCGGTGTGAGAATTATCCACAGTACAACTGAAATTACATGCATTACAAATATAACACGACATACAGTAATATATACAACAGAAATAAGAAACATTGGTTTAGTACATATAGAGCTACTTACAGTGCTTAGACAATCTAGTACCGACATACAGACAATATATGACTTCAAAGATGAAAATCACAGCAGCAATAATAAAGAAGGCTATGAGGTTCATTCAGTGCTTGCAGAATTGGATCAATGTGATATTATCTTTGCCAAAATAAAAAATACACTGCTTGTTTGTAGAGCACTAGAATTATAATCCAGTTGTTATGAATGATCATAGTCACTGCACTATATGGCAGAGTGCTTTAAGAACTTCATTATATTCATTGCAGAGTAGCAAAAATAAGGCCAGTGGCTAGAATTAGGTGTGATGGCCAAGGACTGAGCAATAAATAGAGTAGTTGGTAATTAATTGCATTTTCTCCTAGACAGCCCAGAATGATAGAGAATATACACACCCACTACATACTTATTATCCTGGAAGCAAACTCATGTTGAGTTTGCCAGGCCATTTATGGGGACATGTTTTATAGTAGTTGGCACATGATCTAAATGACTAGAAAACTTTGCAATAAATTGTACTACTTCTGGCATAGTATTAATGTACTAAGAGATGTTGTTCTCCAAAAAATAAGTGCCCCAGCAACTAGTGAGTATAATAGCTCTCAGTTTATGACAGCTAATGTCCACACATCCCTTTATAAAATTGGATTTCAACATATTACATCTGCTCCTTTGCATCCAGCAACTAATTGATTAATGGAGGTTTGTACAAAGACTTGAACAAGCATTCAGAGTGATGTTGAATGAAAAATATATCTTTCAGCAAAATGTAGCAAAATTCCTGCTTGCATACCAGAAAGCTGCCCACACTACCTATAGCCAGATACCAGCCAAGTCAGAAGTCCTCTCCATTTTAGATTGAAGTGGTTGTTACTGTACCTTCCACAGGCTGTCCAAGACTGACAAGACCATAGGACAGTACAAGAGGTTCCACATAGCTTTATCACTGGAGAGGTAGTCCTCCCTCACAGTTAGAGAGGAGCTTATTTGTGTTCCTGCTACTACTTCAAAAAGCAGATGGGACTTACAGTCTGCAAAGCTGAGTTGGCCCCTGGTATCATTTGATGGTACCATATTGATCAAGTGAGAAAATCAGAGCTGAGCAGAAGTGAGGGATAGTCCACTTCACTTATTTCATTCTTGTTCATCAACCAGAACCACTATTATTACTGATAAAAACTGATATAATCTTATTGAATACTTATGTGCTTCAGACCAATAAATAATCTAGAGGATGTAAATATACTTAGCAAGTTACTAAAAGACTGTAGATAGAGGTAACTTTATATCTCCTGCCCCTGTTATGCCCAGGAACAGGCTGCCTCCATATGTCAGGCAGAAGAGTTTATTAACTGTTTTAAAGAATACGTTGGATATTTGGTCTGGGTTATGATTTATTTCTGGAATTTAAATCCTGCATTCATATGGTCGATGACCTATGTGACATAGGGAAATACTGCCAGCCCATCTATCTGGAATTTTATAAATAATTCTATGTCATTTATGAACACTGATACAGTTTATATAGAAGTGTGACAAGGAAATACTGCCAGCACAACTATCTGGAATTTTGTAAACAATTATATGTTTTAGAACTGTATGTTATGCATAAATAACTGCTGATACAAAAGTATGTTTTGAACAGGATTTGTACAGTACTGAGCTTCAAAGATATATCCACACTGTACCCTGCTGGAAAATAGAAGATTAACTTGCAAAACTTAAGAACAGTTGAGGTTGAGTTACTTTATAGCTGGGCCATAAACAAGAGATGTTATCCCTCAGTTTCAATGCAGAAGCAGACACAATGTCTAAAGCTAGAAGTTTTTTGCATTGTCTTGGAAGTAATTACTAGGTTTGAGATGCAGAAGTGTTTTATTGTTTTATGACTTTCAGGATCTGCAAACATATGAGAGATATGTATTTTTCACAGAGAGATGCTAAAAATGCTTGTACTTTGTGACAAAAGGGTTTAGCTCAGGAAATGAAGTCAGGTGATAAAAAGTGATGTCATCCAAGCTAACCAAGCAGCAATTCTTGATACAGACTGTGCATTTTGTATTTGTCTTTTGATCTGACAACATTCATTCATCACCGCCTTCTGTGCTTGCCTTGCTGAAAGTTAGTTTTTTTAGGGCATAGTAACTTCTTTAGATACAGTTAGGAATATAGTAAAGATTAATCTAGCTTTTAGATAAGTAAAGATTAGTTTAGATGTTTTCTGTATTTATTTGAAACTGTCCTGAAATGTTGTTTTAAATATTTCCTGTGATTTGGAACTCTGAAGTTAATGTGCTGATTTACTGAGTATTGTCTTGTTCTTTTATAATTTATTATTAAACATATTTAAACCCATCTTTGTGGCCAATATTTGTGAGACATATTTAAGCTCTTAGAGTACTTGCTGTACAGGCCACTCCTAAATAGCCTTGCTCTTGGTCAAACTACCATTTGGATAATAGCAACATTACACAGTAGGATTGGACACTGTTTGTTAAGAGTCTTAAGTAGCTGATAAAGGGTGGCTTGTGGCAGACGTAAATACCTTATAGTCTGGGCAGAAGGGGGCATAGTTAATAAATCTGTGCCAGCCTTTCCCAGGTGTGTGCATGTGGTTGCATATCAGTCAAATCGCAAAGTGTGTGTGTGTGTGTGTGTGTGTGTGTGTGTGTGTGTGTGTGTGTGTGTGTGTGTGTGTGTGTGTGTGTGTGTGTGTGTGTGTGCATGTGGTTGCATATCAGTCAAATCGCAAAGTGTGTGTGTGTGTGTGTGTGTGTGTGTGCGCATGTGGTTGCATATCAGTCAAATCGCAAAGTGTGTGTGTGCGCATGTGGTTGCATATCAGTCAAATCGCAAAGTGTGTGTGTGTGTGTGTGCGCATGTGGTTGCATATCAGTCAAATCGCAAAGTGTGTGTGTGTGTGTGTGTGTGTGTGTGTGTGTGTGTGTGTGTGTGCATGTGGTTGCATATCAGTCAAATCGCAAAGTGTGTGTGTGTGTGCATGTGGTTGCATATCAGTCAAATCGCAAAGTGTGTGTGTGTGTGTGTGTGTGTGTGTGTGTGTGTGTGTGTGTGTGTGTGTGTGGACAAGAAGCACTGGCTGAACAGAGAGGGTGCTGGAGGTTTTGGCTTGGCCACTCAGCTGAGATCTCAACCCTATAGCTGTACCAGTGGGGAGTCTTATTGGGAATATGGCGAAAGAGGGAGAAACCAGCCCCAGACTGACTGTGATCTCTGTGTGCTCTTAAGTGAAACTGCACTTTACTATGTGTATACTTGTAATTCTCCCAAGTGTATGTCCCCCACTGGTGCTACTGGTGAGGATTGAGGCTCCTTGATTACTGGGCCAGTGCTAAGGCATCACAACCTCTATGCAGTATACTCAAACTATGAAACTGGGAGCTTCACTACCTACCTCTTCCACAGAGTCCAATAACTAGAAAATATGTTTGCTGAAAATAGGTGTTACGCGACTTAGACTCAGACTCCACAAAAACTCCTAGACTCCAAAAGACTCCCACCAAGTTTTACTTATTTATTAAACATACTCCCACCAAGCCACCAAGTTTTACTTATTTATTAAACATACGGTAGCGTTGTCGCCTTACAGTAAGACGTTGTCCTGTTCGATTCTCAGCTAAAGCATCTTGTGTGTGGAGACATGCGTGAATGGGCGTACCTTCGTTGAAGGTTGTGCGTCAGGCCTGGCAAGTCTTTACGTCAAAAATCTACTGCCAATCATCAGCGGACCGGAGTTTCGCTGTGGCGACCTCTAACCAGGAAAAGCCGAAAGATACAACATTAAACATTGGCATATAATAGTAGGTATTAATAACAAACTGAAAACAAGATAAGTACTTTGCATTGTTAGTAGGGAAGGAGTTGGTTACTAACAATGGTAATGTCACCATGCGCATTGTTAGTAGGGAAGGAGTTGGTTACTAACAATGGTAATGTCACCATGCATAGTCTTTGATCAGTTGCAAATATCTTGTGTTGCAAGGTTGATTAATAATGCCTTCTTGAACATTGCCTCTGGGAATAAAAGTGAAGATATGCCGGTAAAGAAGACCCTGTATCTCTCAACTTTCCATCTCCATGATATAGAAAACCACTTCTCACTATATAAAACAAACTGGAAAAATAATTGTGGAACACTTAAAAACAACTTAATAGCAGCTTCATATACAAAAGCTCATGGCATGTTTAAAATGTGTTTATTTAACTTATAAAAAAGTTATTTTATGAATTTATATGATTCACTATTATTTACCATGGATATTATTTAAAAAAAATAATGAATATGTGACAGACCCTTTCAATGTGGAATAATATGTAACATGGATTTTTAAAACTCAAAATGAGGAATGCCTCTTTTTATTTACTTAATTAATTTACTTGTTAACTGTGTTAACAGGGTTGGTGGTCTTTCCCTTAAACCATTTTAAGCAACAACCCAGGCGAGACATGTAGCCACCAATTTCAACAAGCAGCTACCATTCTATTAATGCATTCAGTAACAATAATGAGAAATACATACTGACAGACAAATATTATAAGATACTAAAAAAAATTAATTTTTGCACTTTAGTCTTCTGCTTTTACTGTATTTGGGTTTCTTCCTATTTTTTTTTTACTTTTGCCTCTTCTTAAAAGTACTCAATTGTATTTATTCTGCTGCATTTATTACTGCTTGGTAGTAGCTTCATTAAATTTAACTATTATTCTAAGCCTGTTGGTTTAAGCACTTGGGCTTCAGACCAGTTGTTTTACATTAAGAAGGTTTGTGGTCTGCACTGTTGTGGCAGGACGGGTAGCTTACATCCTTGTAAGTTGGGAATTGCTGAGTGAAGGCTCAGTGTATGTTATTCTAAAAGTGCATTAGTTCTGGTTTAAGCACTTGGGCTTCAGGACAGTTATTTTACATGAAGAAGGTTTGTGGTCTGCATTCTTGTGGGAGGAGAGGCTAGATTCTGCCCTTCTGAGCTGGGAATTTCTGGTTAAAGGCTTATTGTGCCTGCTTATTTGAACGGTTTCCTTCTGAAATTGGTGCACCATGTTTGCAGTAGCATAGACTAGATTTAGGCCTGCTGAATCTAGCTTTGTTTGTATAACTTGAACACTAATCCAGGCCATCTTTTTTGGAGAATGTTCCTCTGCACCCTAGTGCAGGAGTGTGCAGTTAAAACTTGTCTGATTGAAGACTGCTAGAATAGGGCTCAGTTTTGAGATTTTTTACTGGTTAAGTGGGTAATTTACTTAAATCAGTTTGCTCGCTTTCTGTTATAAAAAAAATCAATTTATTCATTTGCTTTTACTATATTTGTGTTTCTTCCTACTTTATTACTTTATATTGCTTTTGCTGCCTGTTCTTAAAAGTAATTAATTGCATTTATTCTGCAGCATTTATTACTGCTCGTTAGTAGCTTGATTAAATTGTAACTGTTATTCTAAGTCTTTGGTGTTTGGGCTTCAGACCAGTTGTTTTACATTAAGAGGGTTTGTGGTCTGCACTGTTGTGGTAGAACAGGTAGCTCACATCCTTCAAAGTTGGGAGTTGCTGATTGAAGGCTTAGTGTCTGTTATTCTAAAAGTGTACTAGTTCTGGTTTAAGCACTTGGGCTTAGGGCCAGTTATTTTACATTAAGAATGTCTGGTCTGCACTCTTCTGGGAGGAGAGGGTAGATTCTGCCCTTCTGAGCTGGGAGTTTCTGGTTTCTTTCCGAAATTGGTATGCCTTGTTTGCTGTAGCATAGACTAGATTCAGACCTGCTGAATCTAGCTTTGTTTGTATAACTTGAGCACTAATCCAGGCTATCTTTTTTGGTTAAGGTTACCCTGCATCCTAGTGGCAGGAGTATGCAGTTAAAACTTGTCTGATCAAAGACTGCTGGAACTGGGCTCAGTTTTTAGCTTTTTACTGGTTAATTTGTTTAAATCAATTTGCTCATTTGCTACTGCTATATTAAAAAAAAATACACTTAGCTAGGGTTAAACTATTCCTTGCACCATAGAGTGTGCTCTTTAAATTTTCCCTTAGAACTAGCCACTCCTTTAGTTTTAGCATTCAAATCTGTTTCTTTGAGCTCAGCACTTGTTCAGAACTCATTGTAAGCATTAAATAAGCTACAAATTACTACAGCACTCAACTTTCCCCACTTGTTTAGAGAAAATGTTTTTTAGTACTTAATAAATAAGCACCTATCCAGCCATGTCTATGGGTCAGCTGCCGGTGTTTTCTCCTGTCTACCTGATGAATCTGGGCATCTTGGGGCAATGCAGCAATTGCCTCATGTACACAGACAACCCTCTCCTCCTACCACTGAACACTACAACCTGTGAGAGATGCACTTATATAGCCAAACTGGAAGCAAAGCTCTCTTCACCCAAGACTGGACTAGACAATCAAGAGGAGAGGGTAAACACTTGCACCACACCAACACACTGATTACATAGTCCTGCAAAACTTACACCACCAAAATGCACACATAGAAACACAAAACACACACCTACATTCATGGAGGCTCTCAATAAAAATCTGCCCAAGCAATAGAGACCTCCCAAGAGGAGACACAAGCAACCTCCACCCCCAACACAATCCAAATGACACACAGCCTACAAACTTAGTGTGCCACTCAACCACAGCCCATAAGGCATAACAACGTAACCAACACTCTAGTCACAGGTGAGTCTACAGTCAGGAACCCCGATGTTCCACTCACAAGGCAAAACAAGGAGAAAGTTACTGTCAGCTGCCTGTTGGGTGCAAGGATCTGCCACATAATGCATTCACTCAGGTCACTCCACAACAAGTACAAACATGACTCTGCCATTGTCCATGTTGGTGTGAATGACCTGAGATGTACCTCCCTGGACTACATGAAAAGAGACATGGAGGAGCTCTCCAGTCTTGTAGCCCAGGCATGTATGACCCTAGCCCTAAGTAGAGTCCTGCCATCACCAGAATGATGCCACAGTACAAGGACAAAATGATGGACTTCAACAATTGGCTAAGCTTCTGGTCTCATTTTAAAGTGATCCAGTATCTGCCTGGGATGACATGATCGACAGACCATGGTGCTTTGCCAGAGATGGCTTGCACCTGTCGCCCTTGGGATTCTGGACACTGGCTAAGGATCTTGCCAATCCTTTAGTGTGTTTTTTAGGCAAGGCTCAAATAAACAATTCACCACTGTAACAGGTACAAGGAAGCAAAATCTAAGGGTAATGCTACAAGTCTAAACCTCAAAATGCACTCACTTGAGGCACTCCTTAAAATGGAGAACATCGACATCTGTGCAGTGACAGAGACCTGGTTCAAGGCTCCAGAGAGCACCCCTGCATTACCAAGCTATAATTCATATCACACCTTTTGGCCATCTAACCTGGACTGAAACAGTAAAGGTGGAGGCATGTCCATATTCATTAAGGATATCCACACCTCCAAGCTAGTTGCTCAGCATAATGCATCCAAGGTTATCCAAGTGCAACTAACTCTGGGCATGACTGCAATCCAAATTGTAGCATGCTACAGATCCCCTACCATACCCCAGAATTCCACACCAGAGGTCAATTCCTCATTGGTCAGATCCAGCCACAAAATAATCACCATAGACATCCACATCCCACCCCCACTCCCCATTAAGGAAACCACTGCAAAAAATGTCTCCAAAGTCAACTTCATGCTTCTTAAGACAGAACTGGCAAACTTCACGACACCCATGCAGACAGACAATAGAGGTACAACTGATGAATCCTACACAAATGCACTTTATAAGCACTTACACAGTGCATGGATTGTGCTACCACTAACCGAACCAAGATGTTATCCTCCAAAAAAAGGAAGCCAATCTGGTGGTCCCCTGCCATAAACAAACTGTACAACAGAAGAAAGAAACTGCTGCAAAAAAAGAGTAAAATCACATGATTGGAGGAACTCCCTGGTCAGCCGCAGTAAGAAGCTGAGATCCCTCATAAAATCATCCAAAGCTAGTTACGAAAACAAAATCTCCACTGTTTCTAAAGACAACCACAAAGCATTCTATACCTATGTCAAGAATCTTAATAGCAACACTCAGATCTGCTCTGAGTTACAGCACAATGGCACTAAATACAGAACCAACTGATATTACCAACATCCTGGCAGATAGGTTCAGTGCTAACTTTACCCCTCTCTCACCCACTAAAGGGCCCATCTCTACACCGAAATAATGTAAAGTTCCTGTAACCACAGCTGCACAGGTAAAAACCACACTCTCCAAAGCCAAGAACACAGCATCCATGGGACCTGACAACATCCCAGGCTGCGTTCTACATGAACTACAGAATGAACTGGCAAGCAATCTAAGCACCATGTTCAATCATAGCCTCACCTGGACTCCAAACTCTGGACCCCACCCAGTTCGGGTTTGTAAAATGCAGATCATGCCTCCTAAACCTTCTTTAAGCAGTCACCAAAGCCATAGATGAGGGTAAGGTGGTTCACACAGCCTATCTAGATTTCACCAAGGCTTTCCACACCATCCACCATGCTGGAATCCTAGATAAACTCACTAAACTAAATCCTTATGTCACAAGATGGGTTGTCAACCTGCTCACTGACAGAACCCACACTGTGAAAGTAGCAGACTCCAAATCCAACTTCAGACCACTGACAAGTGGAGTACCACAGGGTTCAGTCCTGGGTCCTCTCCTGTTTGGTATCTACTTCTCTGAAATACAGGCTAACACAGAAGGTCTTTGGCTAATGAAGTTCACAGATGACTGCAAACTAGCAGCCATAATCAAAACTCCTAACAATGTGGACATCCTACAAAATGGCCTCACTGAGAAAGATGCCTAGTGTCAAAGCCATGGCCTCAAGCTCAATGCCAAAAAGTGCATTTTTATCCCTTTTGGTAAAAAACTCTGTACCCATGAACTACCACATAGGCGGTAGTCTACTTAACACTGCAAGTGTGATAAGAGACCTTGAGACACAGATAGACAGTAGTCTCTCCTCTGATAATCACATCGCCACAGTAGTCAGGAAATCCTTCTATGTGGCACACCTCATCACAAAAGGTTTCTCATCCAGGAAAAAAAGAGGTCATTGTTCCCCTCTACTCGTCACTCAGACCTATTATAGAGTACAATGCCCCTTTTGGTAAGCACCTCACAAGACATCTACAACAACTCACAAAGAGGATTACTGGCCTCAAACAGATGCCCTACGCAGATCACCTCAAAAAACTCCAGCTTTACTCCATCGCATATCGCCTACTCAGAGGCGATCTCTGCCTAACATACAAAGCTATGGAAAACCCAGAGCTGTTGGACATGCTCCACTTAAAGAAATCACAATCCCTCTGAGCTACACACTCTAGGGACCTAAACCTTGTCACCACAATAAACAGAACATGCTGGAGGGATAGATTCCTGTCCCAGAGACTTCCCATACTCTGGAACAAACTACATATCTATATCAAACAAAGCTCATTAGCATTCTTCAAGAAAAATCTTGATGACTGGATGGGAAATAGGAAATTCACCCTGGGGATCACTTCTGTCACTCTGCTCGACAGGGGCACAGGAAAATAATTTTCTTGGGTGGCGAAAGCCAGGATACCTTTTTGGCTAGGCTTATATACGCCCTAGGGCCAATAGCCTTGCACCTACCTATGAACCTATGAAAAAGTAGGGTTAGTTACAAACCAGCTGGTGCTGGACAATGAACAGAGAATAGCAAGCACTTTACAGAACAGAGAAACATTATTTATGTATTTATTTGTTAACAGACGGAAGGAATAAGACACTTTACAGAACTGAGAAATATATATATATATATATATATATATATATATATATATATATTTTTTTTTTTTTTTTACAGAAGGAAGAAGTACTTTAATATAAATGGGATAGCAGGCAATGTTACTCATCCTTTACAATTATAATACATGTACACAGTTGTCCCAGAGCATTCAGTGATGTAAGAAGTAAAGAGGTTAGTAGCCAGACATTATACTTAGCCTGGGTCACAACAGTGACATTTACATTAATTTTTTATTTTTTTTTTAAATGTATTTAATTCCTGTTGATACTGGATATTATTGGATACAGAGATCCATGCAAAGGTGCGAGCTTTCAGAAGTATGTTTCTCCTACTGCTTTTGTGAAATAAAACCTCAAGAGGCAGATTTTGTTATCTGATGTTCATTTCAGGGAGTAGCTGGTTTGTCAATATGCAGTTTGTTTGCTAGGAAAGAGCAGTAGAAGCAGTTTAGTGAGGCAGTTAATTAGGAGAGTTGCCCGGGAAGTTTTTGGCATCTACCTGGACTGTTCTAGTGAGAAGTGATGATGTTTTCTTGGGCCTGCCAGGGTAGTGAATCTGCATACTTTGTTTGCCATCCCCTACAGATTATGAGTACTTTGTGCTGGGTTTAGAATACTGCCTACCACCCTTTGCAGAAATCTAGGCATTATCATTTATAATGTTAAAGCATTTCTGGATTCAAATTGGAGAAGGTGAGAAGATTTATCTGCTTATCTAAACTACCTGTTTTTTTTTCTGATATTTTGCACAGGATTTGAAAAGGTGAGTTGCTAACTGAAGGTTATACCTAGCTATTTTTGTTCAGTAACTCTAACTCAGTTTTATTCATTGGAGGTCAGTGATGTCAGAGATAGTGCTGGACTTTAGTTTTTAATGTGTGCCAAACAACACAGTAACTTACCTAAACTAACCTTTTACATGGAGGGGGATATGCTGCCAAACCTCTGGGGTGGTGGGATTTGCTTTCCACACCTCCATTACTTGTAAATACAAACTCCATGGTTACACAACAGCAGTTAAATTGCAAACTCCGTTAATATCAGTTGCAAGTGGCAAAACGTCAACTAACTGCAACTTGAAAAAATCCAGTAGTTAGTGTAATGTGTGGTTTAGACATCAATTCGGCAAAATGATTTTCAATAAAATTACTTCAAGCTAAATACTGTGTTACACAAATTCTGGCAAGCCTCCCCATGTGGGAGGTTTCACCCCTACCACACCCCCTGTTAATTTTATATATATATATATATATATATATATATATATATATATAACTCCAATGTCTCAAAATAGTGGGGAAAAGACATAAACCCTCCTAGTATAACTTCAGTTCTGTCAGAGTTTTTGTTTCAATATTTTTTTAGTTTACATCTTTTTACATTTAGAAATGTTTCTGTTTTTTTTATTGTAAATCTTACGCTATTTAGATAATTTTAAGTACACCCATAAATTATATATATATATATATCTATATATATATATATATATATATATATATATATATATATAAATAAATATATGGGGACTAAATATAATCTAATGTCTATTGTTTCCTTCTTATGCCAACTAAACATCAGTGGAAGTGTGTTTAGGTTTCGTACATTTCCTTGTGTCTCATAATTCCACATTATGTTAACCTTTTGAGACTAAATATTCAGAGGCAATCTTTCTCTCTAGCATCTGTCTTAATTGATGCACTGAGGTTAATGAGAATCATGTCCTCTCTCCCCTCTTCTATAGTTTATATCTCTGTTTGAAGTCAAAGCTCTAAAGTTGAACTAGAAATGATTGAAAATAAAATCTTTTTTACAGGCACCCTCCTACAATTTTACACATACATACATATATATATATATATATATATATATATATATATATATATATATATATATATATATACATACATACATACATACATATACACACACACACATATATATATGTCCAATTTTCAGAGTTTGCTGAATCCAGGGCTGTATTGTAGTTTCTGTGCTGCCCATACCTTACTTGGATAGAAGGAAGTTTCTCTGTTCACCAGTGAGAGGGGGAGCTGTGAGCAGCCTATCTGTTCCTGGAGGAGTGGTTTTCAGCTCAGAATTTGTAGTTTATTGGCCATTTTGGGCTAATTTCTATCCCTTTCATCTTTCTGCTATAAAAGCCTGCATTTGCACATTTTTTTGCGCTTGTATCAGTTCAGCAAGAACCTGCCCAGGTGACCTGCAGAGTCCTATAGCAACAGAAGGAGAAAAGAGACTTCAGTTTTGATTTAAGTACTTTTTGGCTTGTTTCCTGCTAGATATTGTCAATTCTGCCTAAACGCTTGGTTTCTAGCATTTATTTGACTCTAAAAAGCCTATTGCAGCTGTTTATTGTACTTACTTACCATTTGCACTTTTAAAATCGTTTTTGTCAGCATTTAAACTGTTTTAACTGTTGTAGGCTACACACTCAAGTGCGATAGCAGTTTTACTGTGCTTTAAAGTGATTATTTTGTTTTATTTGCCTTAACTTCTTAAAAAAATAAAACAAACTATTCTACACTTGTTTCCACCTTTCTGAAGCTAGCAGAGTCCAGTTTTCAGAGTTTGCTGAATCCAGGGCTGTATTGTAGTTTCTGTGTTGCCCATACCTTACTTGGATAGAATGAAGTTTCTCTGTTCACCAGTGAGAGTATGGAGCTTTGAGCTACCTATCTGTCCCTGGAGGAGTGGTTTTCAGCTAGCATTTGTAGTTTATTGGCCATGTTTGGCTAATTTCTATCCCTTTCAACTTTCTGCTATAAAAACCCGTATTTGTGCGGTTATGCGCACTGTGAAGCACCAGTTAGCTAGGGTTAACTAACCCGGCTTCCCAAAGTCTGCTCTTCAGTTTTTCCCTTATAACTAGTCAGCCTTTCAGCCTAAGCACTCAGACCCGCACCTTTTAGCCCAGCACTTGTTCTAAATCTGCTGCAGCACTAAATAACCCCCAGCACTCCATCCCCACATCTGCCAGGAGGGAATAGTCTATATACTTCCCTACTTGACAACTACTTCCCCAGTCAACAAATGCAAACAGTCTTCACTACATATTCAGGCATGTCCAAGAGACAGTTCCTGGTGTAGTCTCCAGCCTACCTGATGAACCTGGGTATCTTGAGGCAATGTTACAGCTGCCTCATGTACACAGACAACCCTCTCCTCCTACCACCAAACACTAACACTTGTAAGAGATGCACTTATACAGCCAATCTACAGGCAAAGATTTCTCCAACCAAGACTGGAACAGACTGTCAAGAGGAGACGGTAACAACTAGCAGTACCCCACCCACTTCACAGAGACCAACTAAACCAACACCTCCAAAACCCACACATATAACACCAAGACATATACGGAGGCTCTGATTAAAAATCTAAATCTGCCTAGGCAACAGAGACCTCCAAAGCAGACACACAAGCAACCTGCTTTCACCAACACACCCCAAACAACACATAGCCTACAAACTCGATGTGCCACACAACCACAGCCCTTAATGCAAAACAACATACCCAACACACTAGTGATAGGTGAATCTATAGTCAGGCACACCGACACCACACTCACCAGGCTGGACAAAGAGAAGGTCACTGTCAGCTACTTGGCGGGTGCCCAAATCCGCCGCATAATGCATGCACTCAGGTCAGTACAAGGCAAGTACAGCTATGACTCTGTCATTGTTGGTGTAAGTGACCTGAGATGTATCTCCCTGGACTACATGAAAAAAGACATGAAAGAGCTCTCTGATCTTGTAGTCCAGGCAGGTATGACCCTAACCCTGATTAGCATCCTGCCTTAACCAAGAATGATACTACAGTACAAGGACAAGATGATCAACTTAAACAATTGGCTAAGCTTCTGGTGTCATTCAAAGGGGATCCAGTATCTGTCTGCCTAGGATGACATGCTTGATAGGCCACAATGCTTTACCAGAGATAGCCTGCACCTGTCACCCCTGGGATTCATGATATTGGCCAAGGCTCTTGCCGCCCACATAGTGCATTTTGTAGGCAAGGCTCAAAAGACAAACCCACCACCATAAGAACTACAGGTGAAAAAAAAACTGAGGGCAATGCTACTCAATGCTAGGAGTCTAAACCTCAAAATTCACTCACTCGAGGCACTCCACAAAATGGAGAACATCAATATCTGTGCAGTGACTGAGACCTGGTTCAAGGCTCCTGAGAGCACCCCAGCACTACCAAGCTATAATTCATGCCACAAAACCTGGACCGAAACACTAAGGGCAGAGGTGTGTCCATATTCATCAAGGGCATCCACACCTCCAGGATAGTTGCAAACATGATGCCTCTGAGATCATCCAAGTGCAACTAACCCTGGACAAAAATGCATTCCAAATTGTAGCTTGTTATAGATCCCCCACCATGTCCCAGGACCCACACTCCTCGTTCCTGGGGACATTGGAAAAAATGAGGGTCCAACCAAATATCATAATAATGGGTGATTTCAATTACCCTAACATAAACTGGGAAAACTACTCTTGTACTAATCCCCTTGCTCAACAATTCCTGGAATTTATAAACTCTAATACCCTGGATCAACTTGTCAAAACCCCCACCAGGGGCAACAATATTCTGGATCTGATCATTAATAACATGAGTGACCGATAAATCAACTCCTCACTTGTTAGATCAGACCATAAACTAATCACCCTAGATATCCATATCCCGACCCCACCGCCACACAATAAAACCATCGTAAAATATTTCTCCAAAGCAAACTTCACACTACTCAAAACTGAGGTGGCTAACTTCGAGACGCTCCTGCAGATGGATAACACAGTCAATACAGTCACAACTGTTGAATCCTACACAAATGCACTCTACAAGCACCTGCATGAGTGCATGGATCATGCTATCTCCAACAAAACCAAGATGCTATCCTCCAAAAAATGGAAGCCGATCTGGTGGCCCCTGCCATTAACAAACTCTACAACAGAAGGAAGAGACTGTTGCAAAAGACAGTAAAAACCCAGGAATGGAGGAACTCACTGACAGGCCACAGTAAGAAACTAAGATCTCTCATAAAATCCTCCAAAGCTAATTTTGAAAGAAAAATTGCCACAGATTCCAAAGACAACCACAAGGCATTCTTTAGCTATGTCAAGAATCTTCAGGGCAACACCCAGAGCTGCACCGAGCTGCAACAGAATGGTGCAAAATATACAGAGGCAACTGATATTGCCAACATCTTGGCAGACAGGTTCAGTGAAAACACAGCATCCATGGAACCGGACAACATCCCAGGCTGCGTCTTACATGAACTCCAAAATGAACTAGCCCCCCCCACCTGAACTCCATGGTCAATCACACCCTCACCACAGAATGGTGCACAGCAATGGTTATCCCACTCCACAAAAAGAGAAGCCACCACAGACCCAGGAAACTATCAACCTATTAGCCTGACAAGCCTGGTCTGCAAGGCCATGGAGCATATCATCATGGAACTCATAAACAAAGACATTGGTAACCTCCAAACTTTGGATGCTACCCAATTCGGATTTGTGAATGGTAGATCATGTCTCCAAAACCTGCTAGATTTTTTTGAGACCGTTACCAAGGCCATAGACGAGGGCAAGGTGGTCCACACAGCCTACCTGGACCTTGATAAAGCCTTCAACACTATCCCCCATTCAGGAATCATAGACAAACTCATCAACCTTAACATAAACCCTTACATCATGAGATGGGTGGCCAACTGGCTCACGGACAGAACCCACATGGTGAGAGTTGGGGTTCAGTCTTGGGACCTCTCCTGTTCGGCATATACTTCTCCGAAGTGCAAGTAAACACCGAGGAGCTATGGCTAACCAAGTTCGCAGATGACTGCAAATTGGGTGCCATTATCGATTCCTCTGCTGATGTAGACATCCTGCAAAAGGGCCTCACAGTGACAGACACCTGGTGCCAGAATCATGGCCTCAAGCTAAATGCCAAAAAGTGCATTGTTACCCCCTTTGGTAAAAACATGGCACCCATGAATTACCAAATAGGGGGAAGTTCACTTAACACAGAAAGTGTGATAAGAGACCTTGGGACCCAAGTGGATAGTAACCTCTCATTTGATAACTACATTGCCACAGTGGTTAGAAAGTCTTTCCACATGGCCCACCTAATCAAAAAAGGGTTCGCATCAAGAAAAAAGGAAGTCATCGTCCTCCGCTACTCATCACTTATCAGACCCCTCATTGAATACAATGCCCCATTTGGGATGTACCTCACAAGAAACCTTCAACAACTGGAGAGGCCCCAAAAGTACCTCACCATGAGGATTGCTGGCCTCAAAACAGTTGCCCTATGCTGACTGGCTCAAGAAACTCCAACTCTACTCAGTCACATACTGATCACTCCGAGAAGACCTCTGTCTGACATACAAAGCTATGTCAAACCCAGAACTGATGGACATGCTCCACTTAACAAAATCCCAATCTCCCTGAGCCACATGCTCCAGGGACCTAAACCTCACCACAACAATAAATAGGACACACTGCAGGGACAGATTCTTGTCCCAGAGACTTCCCATGCTCTGGAACAAAATTCCCATCTATATCAAGCAGAGCTCATCATTAGCACTCTTCAAGAAACACCTTGATAAGTGGATGGGTGATAGGAAATTCATCCCTGGGATCATGTCTGGGGCTCTGCTCAATAGAGGGGCAGGAGTTTAACACTACAGGGGTTGTGAAAGCCAATACACTATTGGCTAGGCTTACTTGGCCCTTGGGCCGATAGCCTAGTACCTACCTATGAACCTATATATATAATATATATATATGGGTCTACTTTGGTTGGTCAGAGTTTCAGTACTTCGAAACCCACTTGCGGGAGACCACTTGTTCGAAGTACTGAAACTTCAAAAACAGAGTACAGAGATCACAATACAGCATGGAATGGGAATATTCCCATTTCCTCACTGTAGTGTGATCTCTGAGGGGGTATATTTGAGTAGGGGGTGTGGGGGGAATAGCCCCCACATGGGGGGTGCAGCGGGGCTTGCCCCCCAGCAAAACATGTTTCTTTTGTGGTTTTTGTTTTAGTTAGCTGATCTGGTGATTAGACTTCAGCAAAAGTGCACTTTCATTGAAATTCACTTTCACTGAAGTGGGCATCTACTCTTCTTTCTTGAAGTAATGAAATTTCGACAAAGAAAAGTAGATCTAATATATATATATATATATATATATATACATACACATATACACACACACACATATATATATATATATATATATATATATATATGTATATGTATACATACATACATACATACATACACACAGACACACACACACACACACACACACACACACACACACACACACACACACACACACATTCTCAGCTCACATTACTATGAGGAAAGGGCAAATTTCTCAATTCCCACCATTTTTTGAAATCACTCAGAAAAAGCCAGTAGTTCAATCAGCTGGACTATTTTTTCCCCATGTTTAAAAAAGGTACTAGATGACAGGTACACAACCCAGGGAGCTTGCTCCCCCTCCCCACCAGTCATAAAGATATTTTTTTTTCTTTTTTGATCTTTTCATGACCAACCATTTGTGTTTCATCATTTGTAGTTTGACCTTTTGACATTTTGATGCAATGTCATGCACCCATTTAAGTTATTAAATGATTTCTCAAACAAAGAGGCAATTATCTGAGATGCGTTTGATCATTATTATTTGAGATGCCTTTGATTATGTATGCGGTGACATCCTTATAAGTTCAATAGTACAGTTAAGTAAACAGTTAGTTCCCATAATGTATAATATTTGAAAACTCAATATTTTAATAATGCATACAGTTATATCTCAAAAATCTCAATGGTTAAGTTAAGATACTTTTCAGATTTATTTTCAACTTTAACTTTGTTTGGGTAAGCGATACTGATATGACATGCTCATCAAAAAAGGTACAAATGGTTTTGCAGAACATTTTTATTATTTATTTATTTTACATTTGTTTACTGGGAAAGTCTGACTGGATATATGTCCATTTTCAGTGGAGGCCTGGGGAGAAAAGCTCCAGAAAGAAGAGCACAAATACATTAGAAACAATAGAAACATGTAGAGATAAGTACAATAAGCAGTTTTCAGTAGGGTTACAAACATAGATATAACATAAAGACAACATCAAAATCATGTGGCTTCAATTTTAGACAGTAATACACCCAGTTATGGGCTAAGTCCCTTCAAGAATTCATACAGTTATTACAGTATAAGATCAAAATTGCTTAGGGAGAGTTTGCCACAACAGCGGGTGGTGATTAGTCGGGGTTTAAGCAGGTACACTGCCAATGCTGTTGACAGATTTGATGGTTTGATTGACATGGATATCATATTTTAGGGCGTTATCGACTGTGACGTCCAGGAATTGTGTGTGTATCTGGGGATATAATCGTGCCATTGTTAGAACTTATAGTAAAGAATAGTGAGGAGGATTTGCAGGTGGGGGAAAAGATGAGCAGTTTAGCTTTGTTGGGGTTTAATAGAAGCTGACAGTTTGAAAACCATTTGAAAGTATTCTGGGTTAGGGACATAAGCTCAATTGAGGAGGAGGCGGTACATATTAAAGTAGAGCTATCTGCATACTGAATGCAGGTGGCTTTGGGAGTGATGGTGGGTAGGTTATTGATAAAGACTGAGAAGAGTAGAGGTCCTAGTATGGAGCCTTGGGGGACTCCTAGAGTAATGGGTAGATGTGTGGGTAGGGCATTCTGCCATAAAACTGATTGTTGTCTATCAGACAGATAAGATTGGAACCATTAAACTGCACTGCTGTTTAGCGACAGTTTCTTCAGGTTATGGATAAGTAGTTGGTGACTGACCATATCAAAGGCCTTGGAGAGATCTAGGAAGAGAGCTCAGGTAAGTTTGTTATTGTTTCGGTTGATGTTGATAGAGTTAGAGAAGGATAGGAGGGCTGATGTGGTGCTGTGGTGTGGCCTAAAACCATGCTGAGATTTGGCCAGTAGTTTATTTTGGGTGAGATAGTGCATTAATTGGTTGCGGACACATTTTTCCATGATTTTGGCAAGTCGTGATGCTATGGCTATTGGCAAGAAGTTTGAGAGGCCTGAAGAATTCCCTCCTTTGTGCAGGGGAATGACATGGGAAACCTTTCAGAGACAGGGGATAGTGGCTTCAGTGAAGGTGCAGTTTATTATGATTGAGACATGGTATGCAATGGCATCTGCCCCTTTTTGTAAGTATTCTGGTGGGAGGAGATCAGCTGCCAGGGTAGTGGGCTTTAGTTTGTTAATTAGAGATCGGATGGTTGATGTAGATATAGGTTGGAAGGCGAAAGGGGGAGTGGTAGTGGTTATTAAGGAGTTTTGAAAGGAGCTGGTGGGGGGGGTAGTAGGCTAGCTAGTTATTGGATGGTCTTGGTAAAAAAAAGTTGTTAATGATGTTAGCAGTTTCCTCTGGGGTTTTAAGGTCACAGGTTGAGGGGGTGGGGGTGGAGGTTTGGCCAGGGTGGAGCAGTTTGTTTATGCCTGCCCAAAATTTTTGAGGTTTGTTCTGGTGTTTTTGCTGAAGGTGTTGATAGAAGTTTTTTTTGTTTGACAATGTGGCTTTCTTGGTGTCATTCCTTAGTTGTCGGAATTTAATATGGTCAAGTGGCTCTTTGGAGGTGCGCCAATTGTCTTATGCTTTATTTCTTGCTATGATTTTGGTTTTGGTTACTTTAGAGAGTCAGGGGGTGGTCTTAGTTTTGGCTCTGAGGGTTCGGATAGGAGAGTGGGAATCTAGAATGGAGAGGAATTTAGAATTAAAATAGTCTACAGCATCATCTAGTGGAAGTTCTTTAAGTGTGGCCCAATTGCATGCTCTGAGTTCATTCTGAAAGTCAGTGGAGTTAAAGTTCTTCTTGTTTCGGATAGATTTATATAGAGCTTGGTGGTAGTTATCTACTTTATGCTTAATGATGTAAGTGAGTAGGTGGTCACTTGTATCATCTGGGAGGTTACCCGTGTTATACAGGTATGGGTGATTGTTGACAAGAATCCAGTCCAAGATACGGCCTTTGTAGTTGGATTTATTTATTCTAGTGGGTGAGGATACAAGTTGGGTATAGCCGTGAAGGTTTATATGGGTTATATGGGTGGTGGGAGATTCAGAGGAACAACTGTTCAAGTCAATATTAATGTCTCGTAGCACCATAGTTTCATCGGGATATGTGTTGGAAAGCCATTGGAGAAAGTCGTCCTGGGCATATGCATTGTTGCCTGGGGCGGGGAGGATAAATGCAGGCAATGTATATAGATTTACTTTTGTTAAGCTGTAGTTTGCTAACTAGGGCTTCTGCATTATTGAACAAGGGGGGTTGTGTGGGGCTAGTGTGACATCTATTGTGTTTTTAAACAGAACTGCTACTCCTCCACCTTTCAGTTTTGGTCTAATCTAAGTATGTTGTACCCTGGTTGGACAACCTCATCATTTTTAGTTCCTGGTTTTAGCCAGGTTTCTGTAAGACATAGCACATCAGGTGAGTAGGTGGCTAGAAGGGCATGAAAATTATGGACCTTGTTGTTAATACTCCTGATGTTTAGGTGACAGATCAGGAGAGAGTTAGGGGACCTTGCATTTGGCCATATGTTGAAGGTGGTAGTGGGCTGGGAGCTTGTGAGAAGGGTGGGTCCAGCATTAGGGTGGATGTCTCCATCCCTCATCAGAGTAAATTGTGCAGTGATTATTAGTTTCAGTGCTTTACTTATTATTTTATAATATCTAGTTTTGGGGGAGATGGTCCATGGTCTAGTTAGTTGGTGGTGGTTGTTAAAAGTGGAGAGGACAGGTTTGTAGTGAGCTAGGGGTTGGTCTGATTCTCTCAAGGTGGGAGCAGAGATGGAATGAGATATGGGGTGGTAAAAGCCAAGGTAGGGCTGGCTTTCATAGATGGTGAAGAGATATAGCCCAGGCAATATAACTGAGAGGAACATAATTGGTCTCATCTTGATAGTAGTGATACTTGGTAAGGAATGTGAGTGGAGAATTAAGAGGGTTGTTGGCAGGAAGGGGTGGTGTATGGGGAGGTGGATCGAGGTGTAGGTTATCTATGATAGGTTGTGGGAGGGGGAGTGGTTTATTGGGCTTAAATTTAGCACTAGTGGGGGCGGGTGATATTTGGGGGTAGGGTGGGGCACTGAGCAAGCCCAAGCGAAGTGAGGGTGTGAGAAAAGTGAGGTTATACCAAGCTACAAGGATTTCTAGGGTCTGTGAGTATGCAAAGTTAAAGAATACAACTTTACAGAATTTTTACTCAGTCCTTTTTAAAGTGAGCTGCAATTTACTCAATTTTATTGAAGTCAAACCATCAACATCAAACCACAGATCTCATTTCATAGTGAGCATAATCACACTGACAGTGTTTTGAGGGGAAAATGCCAAATTAAAGCTATTTCCCTGTATTACACAACATTAATTAATAAAATAAAGCTAATTATGTGCTGTATTAAGCTTCATCAATATTGCTACTACTCAGTCACAGCTGATGTCACTTGAAACAAGCTTCTTTTTATTACTTACATCTAGAATAGAAAAAGAATTACGTTTCCAACATATGATAAAATAAATATAACAGACTTAGACACTTAAGTGTAATATTATTACTTTAAATCATTTTAAGTGAAAGCGGAGTTCATTTCAGATGTGTGTCTCTTGCAGTTTTCATTTTTATGGACAAAAAGACAATATGCTTTCCTTACTTTTTTGCAAAAATGTCTCAGTGTTGTAAATTATATTATTTTCTTCCTTTTTTAATAAATTATGAACTGATGAGACAACAACCGTAGTCTCCATCTTTCTATTAGTGCTAGAGATCATCTGGGTTTGGGGTTATTGGGCTCTAGCAGCTTGATGCTCTTTTAGTGTCTGAAAGTGTTTACAATCACATCCAGTGACATATTACAATAGGGGTGATTATGATTACAGTGGTTGCACAGAGTCCACAGCTCTAGGAGGACCATACCTTTCAACTGTACAGATTTTTGCAGAATGCCCAGATTTTTGCCTCATATTTTTAGTCTGTTCCTCATAAAATGTGTGTTTTTCTGGCAAATCACAGGGAAATTATGTCACTAATTAATGACATGCAACTGAGCTTCAGAGTTCATATCCTTCATAACACAGACACTAATAAAAATCCCGTTATTCTAGCAACTTTCTAAGTTTATAAGAGCAGTATTTAAAATCTAACCCTATTTGTTGGCCTTTGTCCCCACCATTATTTCAGGCTTTTTCTAGATTTATTATGCTAAGAGGTTGAGAGTATGAGGGAGATCAATGGCCAGCAAAAATATCCATTTTTTCAGTTTAATTATGTTCAGTATGTAAGCAAAGTCATTTTAGGTAGCTTGCATTCTGAACATAAACAACACATCACTTATTAAAAAAATAAATAAATCTCTCTCTTTTTTAATTTAAAACAAGTTACATTACAGAGTGAATTATGAGTATTTACCGTTATATACTCCTGGTACCTGTCATTTCTGCATAGATAGCACAAGCTGATGAATATCTTCAACTCAAGTGCTTTATTTATATTATTTTAAACAAAGCAATTCTTCTTTTTCCTTAAAGAATAATTAAATATACATTCACAGGTGTGACAACCCTAAAGTGTTGCAGTTTTCAATTAATTACTGTCTCATGACTCACTGGAACAGAAGTGAATAAATGCCTGTACAATTATTAAAAATGGGTATTTTGAGTCTGTTGGGGTTAAGAACTGTTTGTGTAGTACTCAATGTCTCCAAAAATTCTTTGCGTAGTAAATAATTTGTATGAGAGACAGGACTGGCTACTGTAAATAATTTGTATTAAAAGAGATACACATGTAAAGTCTGACTTATGCCTGCTTACCATCAGATTTGTTCTTGTCATGCTATTGATAAAACCTGCATATGTCTGGGACTCTGAAGAGAGCCTGTCAAGGGCAGTTTATGGCTAGCAGAATGTTTTACATTGTATTAGATGACTACAAACTTTTTATCTGTCAGTAAACATTCACTGAATATTGCTTATTTAACAGTCTAGAAATTTTACAAGGCATTATTTTCTGAGCCCTGTACTTGATTCTAACATCTAGGGATTCAGTTCTTTGCTCCAAAGTGCTGGTCTAAACAGAAGTTTACAGAATTAAGTACAAATTTTCTGCATGCAGTGTGCATTTGAAATCAATGTTTATATGTAGCCAAGTATTATTTTAAGTTTGAAATAACTCTGCTCTGGTTTCTTAGATGTATTATTCATTTTCTGCCATATGAGGTTTTGTGTATACATTTTACTCCAAAACGTTGATGCTATTTCTAATAAGTTTATTAGTGCATTGCCAACTTGAATGCACTTTTTTATTTTCTTCTATAAAGTTGGTAGTTTTTATTCAACTGACATTCTGGCATCAAAGGACTAGTGTGCATATGTATAAAATTAACCTTGGTTTGTGTGAAACTGAGTAGAAACAGTCCCTGATTTTGCAGACTATCCCTTGAGTTTGCCTCAATTTAATTTGTTCTCATAAAAGTCTGGTTGTCTGGAAAATCAGTAAGGATTTCGATCACTAAATCACTGACAAATTCTTGAGCGTTTATGTTTTTCAGAAAATGCATGTCAATGCAAAAACGTGTATTCTAGAAACTTTACATATATAAAATCAATAGTAAAATCTGTCCTGGATTATGGGCCTTAATCATTGACAACTACTTGAGCTTTTATGTTTTTCAGAAAATGCATGGCAATGCAAAAACTTGTAATCTAGAAACTTTACATATAACACCAATAGTAAAATCTGTCCTGGATTATGGGCCTTTGTCCAGATTTTTACTATAACAGGTTGAATAGTATTGTTACCACAATCAGATGAGGTTTACACTGGAAAGTGGCTTTAACTGCTGGGTGGTTGTCAGGATGTCTGTAGATGAAAGTATCACACCTTTTGTTTGTTTAATCATTTTAAACAGTCTAGCTTTGCAGCAGTAGTGTACATTTTTAGGAAAATAAGCTATGTGGAACAAAACTTAGATACATTATTGTTCCTATAATTATTATTTTATCACAATCAGACATCTGAGGTGCACACACTAACAATATGGTTTTGATTGCCAAGCACTGGGGTTTGTCTGGTGATGACAATGGATTACCCTGTTGTCATAATCAAGTTAAACAATTGTTAATTGGACTTTGCAGGATTGGCAAGCATTTCTGTAAAGCAGGCTGGTATATGTTACTGTAGCCATTTTTATTTCAATCATATATTTGAGGGGTATACAGTCAGTTGGTTGTAATTGATGGTTACATGTATTGGTGGATGATAATAGCAGTTCAAATGGTCTTAAATCACAAAGTTGAATCCAAATGAATATGTACATTTGCACATGCCACCCAACAGTTGGGAGGGTGGAAGGTGCGTGGCTTGAAAACCATCCAGGGCCCAAGATACTATCTGTCACTGTTCAAATGTATAAGAAAGAAGTCAAAAGTTCACACGATTGGCAAAGCTTCTTTTAATCAGTCTTTGCATATTAATCAAACATAACAATGATGCAGGAAAATCTCTCTTTAGCTATTCCACAGCTAAGGCTTAGAACCCCTTACCTTACCATCTAACCTCCATCTCCTCCTCTACCCAATTCAAAATGCTTCTCAAAGCATATTATATGAATTCCTGGTTATGAGGATGATCCTGGGACACCCCAGGATAAACACTGCCCAGCTACTCATCCCCCTCTAAACCTAATCTCAATTTAATTTCCATTGAGAAATAGTCCACCAAACATGTTTACTATAACTGCACCACCTACCTGAACATATAATAAAAACACTATACTTGTCAAATAACATTCAAAGCTTCTATGTGAAGTATTATACTGGCACTATGTACATATGTAACTATCTACTATGGTTCCTCATTGTGTTCTGATATATGAAAATATCTGCAAATGTTTTTTGTTGCATTTTTGCTGTAGGACATCTTTTGCCAGCTATTATTAATAAATATATATGCTATATAACCTGATGATTCATACTTTTTTGACCTGTGAAAGTCTGAACTGTGTAATATGTGATTTGTAATTGTTGGATCTGTATAGAACTGTCTAAAATGTATCTGGAGCTTTTCTCCCCAGGCTTCCACTGAAAAAGGACCAGTGTCCAGTCGGACTTTCCCAGCAAACAAATGTAAAATAAATAAATAATGGTATGAACACTGGCTCTAGGTGATGGTCACTGTTGATATGACACCCAGGCCCCATGTACACATTGTGAGAAAGAGGGGTGATGCCAATACCAACTACTTCTTTTCCATATCCGATTAAGATCAACATGCAACACTTCTATTATTTTAGATATGCCTTGCCTTGGTATATCGCTGAACCCCAAACAGCCATCCCACTTTCATAAATACTGATTTCATGTTCAGAGTCAAACTAACACAAAATGTCTCCAAACTCAGACTTTTTTTCCCTAAAGTTACTTCTTGCTCTTCTTTAGAATTAAGAGTGTATTTCTTCAATAACTATGTTAGCGCTACTCTTCTGATATGTTGAATAAAACATTCATTGCAGCTAGTATCCCAAGTAAACATTTAATCCCTTTAGTGGTGCTGCTGTGCTGTACCATAAACTTGTCTGTGCCTGAAGACTTGCCTTTATCTAAAAAGCATCATCAAACCCCCTTTTCCAATTTTTGAATGCATTTGGATGCTGTCAACTGTTGCCATCTCTCGATTCAATGCCACTCTCTTACCTTCTTTGATACTCATGCCTCATTGTTGCAGGTCTTCTCTCATACAATCCATCCACCTCTTTGCTGGATGCCTACATTTTCTCTTGACTTCTTCCTATCACAAATCTTCTTCACTAGATTGTCTTCTGCTTTTCTGCACATGTGCCCAAACCACTATAATCTGTTCTCTTTGACCTTATCTGCAGTTTGAGCTAGTTTGAATTCTGCTCTGGTGTTTTCTTTTTGTCTGTTCCACAAGTCTGCATCCTACCACTGATCTCAGGCACTTCATCTGCATTACTTCTAGTATTCCTCAACTGCTCTATGGGGAAGTCTGAGGAGGAAAGAGCTAAGATCAGAGGGGCTGCGGCCATCTGGCACAACCTATTAGGTGTAGTGTATGATAGAAAAATCACAGAGTAGTACTGGTTGCAGCACTGTTTTAAACAACTTACTTTTCAGCTTCTCTGCGATTTTTCTATCATACACTACACCTACTAAGTTGTGCCATATGGCTGCAGCCCCTCTGATTCTAGCTTTTTCCTCCTCAGACTTTCCCATCATCAATTATCATTCCAAGATATTTGAAGCTGTTAACCTGTTCCACTATCTTTTATACCACTGTATTCTGAATACTTTTTATCTGTTTTCTACCTGTTCTTTTTTATCTGTTTTCTACCTGTTCTTGTATCTTCACGTCTATCTCCATTCTCAAATTCCTCTGATTCTCCCATTTACTGCCATTACAACTGTCTTATCTGAACTCAGCTGCATTCAATATGCCTTCAGTTTTGCATTCCATTCCCCTGTCCTTTGCTAAAGTTCTTGCCCAGTCTGTCCGTAATGCCAAATTGTCTGCATGCAGCAACTTTGTTGACTTGTCTCCTCCAACCAGTTTCCTAATGTAGCCCATCACCAGTATGAACAGCAATGTGCTCAGAACCAATCCTGATGCACACCCACTCCTGCTGTGTTCGTACTTGAGTTATTTGGTCTTGGTACACAGCCTTTACTAATTCTACCAATATTTCTGAGACTTTGAACCACCACTGTACTGCCCAAATCATCATTCATAGAACCTTGCCATGTACCTTATCCAAGTCTAAAAATGCCCAAGTGGACTATCTGAATCCAAAATGGTCATCTCCCATCTTACTTTCAACTACACTGTGCATTCATTTAATGCCACTGTACTCCCCACAGTTGTGAACTTCCTCTTTGCTCTTGAACATTGGCACTAGTAAGCCTGTTCTTGAACACTGGCATTAGTAAGCCTATTTTCTAGTCATCTGTGATATGCTTCTCTCTCATACTTAGCCATTTCTCCCCTGTCTCACCAAACATGTTTATATCTGCTGTGATATTATCTGAGACTGCTGCTTTCCCTGACTATTTTCCTTCATACTGTTCTCATTTCTTCTAGGGTGGGCTCCACCTCTTCTTTTATCATAGGCTGTGTCGGCTGCCAGGGCAGTACAGCTTCTGTGGGAGTTTCTGCATCCAAAAGTTGCTCGAAGTATTCCATCTGCCTTTAATGTCCTGTGGACTTGTGAGCTGGTTGTTGCTAGTGTGATGCCCCTGCACTGGCCCAGTAATCAAGGAGCCTCAATCCTCACCACTAACACCAGTGAGGAGTGTGCACATTAGGATAACAAGTACACATAGTAAAAGTACAATTTCCCTTAAGAGCACACAGAGATCACAGTCAAGTCTGGGGCTGGTTTGTCCTTCTCTCTCCAGATCCACAATAAGACTCCCCACTGGCACAGCTATAGGGTTCAGATCTCAGCTGAGTGGTTAAGCCAAAAACTCCAGCACCCTCTCTGTCCAACCAGTGCTTCGTGTCCCTCCCCAAGTAGCTGACACACACTAAGATTTGATTTATATGCAACCACACAGACGCTCTTGGGAAAAGCTGTCATGGGTTCACTAGCTATGCCCCCTTCTGCCCAGATTAGAAAGTAGAAAGCACTGCCACCAACCACTACCTATCCAGCTACTATGCAAGACCCTTACAAAGGGTGACCAGTTCCACTGTGTAATGTTACTATTACCCAAATGGTAAGTGTGACCAAGGCCAATGCTAATAGAGTGGCTTGTACAGTGTCACCAAATACATGCAAGTACTCTAAGAGCTTAAATGTCTCTAAACAAAACCAGCCACAATTAAAAAGTTTAAATATATGTAATAATAAAAGCACAACACAATACTCATTAACTCAGCACAGTGACAGAGTTCATAATCACAGGAAATATTTTAAAACAACATTGCAGGAAAGTCTCACATAAATACAGAAAACATCTAAGCTAATCTTACTATATTACTACCTATCTCTAAGAGAAATCATTGCAATCTAAGTCTTACTTACAGAGCAAGCAAATACAGATGAGAAGTGCTAGGTGAATCTTTCTAGGTCCAAGGCAAGATACAAAATGCACTGACTTTCTCTCTGAGATAGTTCTTAATTACTAACAAACATTACTGCTGGGTCATCTCAGATTACATCATTATTGTCAACTCTGTTTTTAGTTTCCAGGACAACAGAAATTTAAAATATAACACCTCAGTGTCAAGAATACTTATCTCTTAGAAGCTGACACTTATCTCTTAGAAACTTGGCTGGAACTGGAAATTGTAAAACTGTTAAACACCTTTAGCCTTGAAACCTATAATTATCTCTGTCTCAAACAATAGAAAGAATTTCTGTCTGCAGACATTCTGTCTTCTAGTTGTGGTAAACACTCGTAAAACTCTACTTATTTTATCAGAGTTTGCAAGTTAACTCTGTATGTCCCAACTTCTACTATGAAAACATACATTTGCACAGGCATATATTCCATATATATGTCTGTTTTATCTTTATATGTTAGGCAGAGATCACCTCAGAGTAGGCGATATGCTACGGAGTAAAGCTGGAGTGTTTTGAGATGGTCAGTGTAGGGCATTTGTTTGAGGCCAGTAATCCTCTTTGTGAGGTACTTCTGTGGCCTTTCCAGCTGCTGCAGATGTCTTGTGAGGTACATTCCAAAAGGGGCATTGTACTCTATAATGGGTCTAATGAGTGTCGAGTAGAGGGGAACAATGACCTCTTTTTTCCTGGATGAGAACCCTTTTATGATGAGGTGTGCCACGTAGAAGAACTTCCTGACTACTGTGGCGATGTGACTTTCAAAGGAGAGACTACTGTCCACCTGCATCCCAAGGTCTATTATCACACATTCGGTGTTAAGTAGATTGCTGCCTATGTGGTAGTTCATGGGTACAGAGTTTTTACCAAAGGGGATGACACTGCACCTTTTGGCATTGTGCTTGAGGCAATGGCTCTGACACCAGGCATCTGTCTCAGCGAGGCCCTTCTGTAGGATGTCCACATCATTTGGGGACTTGACTATGTCTCCTAGTTTGCAGTCAACTGCAGACTTAGTTAGCCAGAGACCTTCTGTGTTTGGTATCTACTTCTCTGAAGTACAGGCTAAGAGAAGAGGTCCCGGGATGGAACCATGTGGTACTCCACTTGTCACTGCTTTGAGATCAGATCTGGAGTCTGCAACTTTTACAGTGTGGGTTCTGTCAGTGAGCCAGTTGGCAATCCACCTTGTGATGTAGGGATTTATATCTAGTTTAGTGAGTTTAGCTATAATTCCAGAATGGGGGATGGTGTTGAATGCCTTGGTGAGGTCAACATAGGCTGTGTGAACCACCTTACCCTCATCTGCAGCTTTGGTGACTGCCTCAAAAAAGTTGATCAGGCTCAGGAGGCATGATAACTGGGTGGGACCTAGAGTTTGGAGGTTACCAATGTCTTTGCTTATGAGTTCCATGATGATACGTTCCATGGCCTTGCAGACCAAGCTCATCAGGCTAATAGGTCAGTAGTGGCTCCCCCTTTGTGGAGTGGGATAACTGTTGCTGTGCACCATTCAGTGGGCACAAAGTCTGATGCGAGGCTATTATTGAACATGGTGCTTAAGTGGGGAGCCAGTTCGTTCTGAAGTTCGTGTAAAACGCAGCCTGGGATTGTGTCCGGCCCCATGGATGCTGTATTTTTGGCTTTAGAGGATGCAGCTTTTACCTGCATACTTGTGATTACAGGGACTCTGCATTCTTTCTGCATAGATATGGGCCCTTTAGGGGGTGGGGGGGTAAACTTAGTACTGAACCTATCTGCCAGGATGTTGGCAATATCAGTTGGTTCTGTAATTTTCATGCCTTTGTGCTGTAACGCAGAGCAGATCTGGGTGTTGCCATCAAGATTCTTGACATAGCTATAGAATGCTTTGTGTTGGTCCTTAGAATTAGTGGCAATTTTGTTTTCGTAGCTAGCTTTGGAGGATCTTATAAGGGATCTCAGCTTCTTACTGAGGCTGACCAGTGAGCTCCTCCACTCATGGGATTTTACTCTCTTTTGCAACAGTTTCTTCCTTCTGTTGTACAGTTTGTTTATGGCAGGGGACCAACAGATTGGCTTACTTTTTTTGAAGGATAGCTTCTTGGTTCTGTTTGGAATAGCACAATCCATGCACTCGTGTTAGTGCTTATTGAGTGCATTTGTGTAGGATTCAGCAGTTGTAACTGTATTGTCCATCTGCATGGGTGTCATGAAGTTCACCACGTCTGTGTTAAGAAGCGTGAAGTTGGCTTTGGAGAAATTTTTTACCGTGGCTTCCTTAATGTGGGTGGGAGCAAGATGTGGATATCAAGGGTGATTAGTTTATGGTCGGATTGGACCAACAAGGAGTCGACTTCAGGTCTGGAACACCGGTCACTCATGTTGGTAATGACTAGGTCTAGGATATTGTTGTCCCTGGTGGGGGTGTGGATAAGTTGATCCAGGGCATTGGAGTTTATGAATTCCAGAAAGCGTTCAGCTTAGGAGTTGGTACATGAGTAGTTTTCCCAGTTAATGGTGGAGTAGTTAAAGTCACCTATTGTTAGGGTGTTTGGTTAAACCCTAATATTTTCCCAGTACATCAAGAAAAGAGGAGTGGGAATCCTGGGGCATGGTGGGGGATCTGTAGCAAGCTACAATTTGGATTGCAGGTTTGCCCAGAGTTAGTTGCACTTGGATAACCTCGGATGCATTATGTTGAGCAACTAGCCTGGAGGTGTGGATATCCTTAATGAATATGGACACACCTCCGCCTTTGGTGTTTCGGTCCAGGTTACATAGCCGAAAAGTGTGTTATGAGTTATAGCCTGGTAGTGCAGGGGTGCTCTCTGGAGCCTTGAACCAGATCTCAATCACTGCACAGATATGGATGTTCTCCATTTTAAGGAGTGCCTCGAGTGAGTGCATTTTGAGATTTAGACTTCTAGCATTGAGTAGCATTATCCTCAGTTTTCGCTTTCCTGTTCCTGTTACAGTAGTGAATTTGTTATTTGAACCTTGCCTAAAAAAGGCACTATTGGGGCAGCAAGAGCCTTAGCCAGTATCCGGAATCCCAGGGGCGACAGATGCAGGCCATCTGTGGCAAAGCATCGTGGTCTGTCGACCATGTCATCCCAAGCAGACAGATACTGGATCCCCTTAGAATGACACCAGAAGCTTAGCCAATTGTTGAAGTCAATCATTTTGTCCTTGTACTGTGGTATCATTCTGGGTGATGGCAGAATGCTACTCAGGGCTAGGATCATACCTGCCTAGGCTACAAGATTGGAGAGCTCTTCCATGTCTCTTTTCATATAGTCCAGGGAGGTCCATCTCAGGTCATTCACACCAACATGGACAATGACAGTCATATTGGTAATTGTTGTGGAGTGACCTGAGTGTGTGGATTATGTGGCGGATCCTGGCACCCAACAGGCAGCTGACAGTAACCTTCTCCTTGTTTAGCCTAGTGAGTGGGACATCAGTGTGCCTGACAATAGAGTCACCTATGACTAGTGTGTTGGGTACATTGTTTTGCTTTATTGGCGTGGTTTAGTGGCACACTGAGTCTGTGGCCTATGTGTCATTTGGGTTGTGTTGGGGGATGGAGGTTGCTTGCGTTTCTCCTTTGAAGGTCTCTGTTGCTTAGACAGATTATTATTGAGAGCCTCTGTGAATGTTTTTGTGTTACTATGTGGGGATTTTGGTGGTGTAGATTTAGTGAGACTATGTGATGAGTGTGGTGTGGTGCAAATGTTTACCTTTTCCTCATGACTGTCAAGTTCAGTCTTGGTTGGAGAGAGCTTTACCTCCAGTTTGGCTAGATAAGTGCATCTCACACAGGTTGTAGTGTTCGGTGGTAGGAGGAGAGTGTTGTCTGTGTACATGAGGCAATTTCTACATTGCTTCAAGATGCCCAGATTCATCAGATAGACAGTAGAGAACACTGGGAGCTGACTCTTGGACATGCCTGAATAAAAAAACTATTTTCCTCTAGACAAGTCAAGAAAGTGAGCACAATAGCTGCTTTTCTCTAGGCAAGTGAATAAGTACAAAAACTGTTTTCCTCCAGGTAATGATGAAGATTGAGTGCTATAGTAATTAGTAGTTTATTTAGTGCTTACAAGTTCTGAACAAGTGCTGAGCATGAATAAGCAAATTTAAGTGCTAAAACTAAGAATCTGTATCTGCACTAGACAAGTTACAGGACAGAAGCAAGTGCAAATGCAGGCTTTCAAATCCGAAAGTTGAGAGAGATGGAAGAGATTGCCCAAATGGCCAATAACTACAACTTCTGGGCCAGAATCACTCCTTATGTGGTAGACAGGTTACCTAGTGCTTACCCCTCCCACTGATAAGTTAGAAGGCTTCCCTCCAACACAGAAAGGCTTGGGGGGCCCAGAAGCTTACATACAGTCCTGGATACAGCAAATCTGTATCTGGAACACTAGTTACAGGAAAGGTAGGAAACAGGCTTACTGTTTTTTTTTTTTTTTTTACAAAAAAGTAATAAAAACAGTGGTAAAAACAATTCACATGCAGTGCAAGCTAGCACACGTGAGTATGTAGCAATATTAGAACAAGCACAGTTTAAAAATGCAATTAAATTAAAAAAGGACTAACAGCAAGTGCAAAGAGTTTATTAGGTAGAATGTGGTAAAGAGATGGGACTGGGGGAGTGTCCCAGATCAAATCTACAGTGGGGCGTGCAACTGCAAAAGCCACCAAATTTAAACTACAAACCAAAAATAGGGAGAGTGTGTGGGACAAAACAGTTTCAACAGAGATCTAAGCAACAACTAACAGTACAAACTCTAAAACCAAAAAAATATATACTCAGCTCTGTATATTTGCAGATCAGTCTCTCAGAACAGGAAGACAACAGTTTCAACAGAGATCTAAGCAACAATTAACAGACTATAACCAAACAATATATACTCAGCTCTGTATATTTGCAGATAGTCTGGAAGGCAGTCTCTCAGAACACAGGTTCCAGCAATTAAAAACTCACAACTGTTTCTATTCAAATTCAGTCCACTTTTTCTTAACCTTTTTAGTACCTTTCTTAATGTTTTGTGATGTTCAACTATTTTGCATAAATTCCTTGGGTAAATCATTTTCCGATTTTTTTAAATGTTTCTGCAGCTAAACACATCTCAAACTGAACTTTTTGAACCTTTTAACTTAAATATATTTTAGAGAATACAGTGACAATTTGACTTTGTGGCTGGAGCTCTAACTGAAGGTACACCTTTAAAATCATGCTAAATTAACAGTTCTGCTCAATTTACTTCTATAATAATATCATCTACTGTAGATAATCTTTCTGCATTAATTTATTAGTTTGTCTCATCACTGCAGATATGCACTTCACTGGGTTGCCTAGATATAGTTGTCAAAGATATTTAATTTATAGTTGTCAAAGATATTTAATTGTGCTTTCAAGTCTGGCAAACTTTGTTTCTATCTGCTGCTGTAACAGTAATTTCTGCTTCAGCTATATTACCTCTCATGTGCTGCATCTTCACTGATCTTTCTTGTCTGTCTCACTACTTGGCCTTTCAACATAGTCTGTTTATTCTGCTACTGTATGCATGTATATTTTATTTTTTCACTATTTACTACTGCTACTGTATGTATGTATAATCTTCCACTATTTACTTGTGATCAAATGTGCTTTTGTTGCATTTTTATATTTGCTGTATATTCCTACCTTCCTGGACACCTGTGCAAAGTGGTCCAATTTCTTACATATCTTGCATACTTTCCTTCTTGCTGAACAAATCCCATCATGTGAATAACTATCTCTACAGTATCTACAAAGCTTTTTTTCATACCTCACAGTATGCATTTTGTCTTTTAACAAATCCATATGTTCTAATAATTCATGCATTTTCTATTTTCACTCATTTTTAACATTATATGCCGACTGCTTGTATTTCTAACAAATGAAGTGAACTAGCAGAACTCTAATAAAACCATCATGAGTCATATCCTAATCATACAGTACTTTTGTGTCCCTCCAAAAACAAACTCATATTTTGACTTTTAATTTGCATTACTGAAATTACAGTTCTTGGTTCTGTGTCATTATGTATCAGTATTCTTAAGCAGATGCTGATCTTTTATGAAGTCATGTATTTCAAATTGCACATTCCTTTTGCTCAAAATATCTATTTGATCTCTCTTTGCTCAAAATATCTATTTGATCTCTCTCACATTTCCCTATATGTACTTTTGTTACTTGTTAATGCTTCATATATTTTACAAACTTTTCTCCTGTCATGTGTAATAACAATCTTTCAGTTGATCATCTGCTGTTTTGTTTAGTGAAATTATATCATTTTTCAACCTAACCCAGTTTGTCTGTTGTTTAACTAAACAACAACTGTCCACAACAGTAGCAATGTTCTCCAGGAAGGGCTGACACAGACAAACAACTGGTGTTACAAACATGATCTAAAACTAAATGCCAAGAAATGCGTAACAGTATCCTTCAGAAAGGTGTCCACCCCTGGTAACTATCATATGGACAACCAACCCCTTAGAGTTGAACCAGTAGTCAGGTACTTTAGGGACATGCATAGACAGTAATCTAACCTTTAACCATTATGTGTGTGCAGTAGTGAGGAAATCATTGTACGTTGCACAACTTAGTTTTTAAGTCCATTGAAGTCAGTGTTCTACTGTATTCGGCATTCATCAGACCTACCATTGCATCCAATGTCCCCTTTGGCATGTACCTAACTAGACATATCCATCAGTTGGAACCTCCACAGAAATTCCTCACTAAAAGAATAGAAGGTGCAAGTAAATTGTCCTGTGCAGATCACCTCAAGGCCCTATCCCTGCATTCTGTCTTCTACAGGCTTTTGAGTGGAGATCTATGCCCAACATGCAGGGCATTATCAGACCACACTCCACTGGCCTTCTGCATATCCATAAAAAAAAAAAAACAGCACCAGAATTACACATTGTAAAGATTTAGACCTTGACTGTGATATAAACCGGACCTGCTGGAGAGACAGAGATATATCTCAGAGACTACCCCATTTCTGGAACAGGCTCCCCATCCATATGAAGCAGAGTTCTTCCCTAACCCAATTCAAGTGCAACTTGGACATCTGGATGGAGAACAGAAAAAACATCTCTGGTTTGGCACCTGTGTCTCTAATGGACACAGGCAACCTATAAACAGTTCATCTCCAAGGCTCCTGCTTGTAAATGTTCCATCTCCTAAGCCCCTAACTACACTTATCAAGGGTATCATGACTTGTCAGAGATTTTGGATGCATAGCTAGGGTTAAAAAGGCCCTTGTGGTCATTAGGCTAGTAAACACCTATGAACCAATGAACCTGTTAAGCTGATGCAAACCTGGTGGCTACAGAGATTTCCTGCCTATGTTCATTTACTATACATTGTTTCTTTTGTTCCATAATCTTTTTTGATTTTATATAAAAATGACATTAACATTTCACATTTATGGCTATCTCTATTTCTTTTCTGTTGACTTTGATAATGTGTTACTCTTTCTGGATTCAGGGTTCCATCTTTAATTTTAAAATATGCATTATTTTGCCTTCCAAAACAAACACATCACAAAGTACCCAAGTCCAGCTTTAAACTCAGGGGTATCTTTTACTCTCATGTTCAGTCTTCCTTGCTGTGATGTCACACTGCTTTATATTTACTTGTTTCTATAAGGTATAACCATATCTGGGCACAGACAGCAAATATACCAATAATAATGTTTCAAGTAGCACCCAATGCAAAGCATAGCTTCACTGATAGCATACAAGACAAATACAGTGCCAGACCTGGATTTTACCATTACTAAATTATATGAACTACAAACAGCTTGATGTACACAAGACACAGTAAGTCAACTTACAGTTACCTGCTTAACCCAAATGAGGAACATAAGGGATCCAGAACTTGTCATTATATTCACTGGGAACAAGCCAGCCATAGTAGTCTTGGAAGGGGCACCAGCCATCATAAGATTCACACACAGTCACACACACACACACACACACACACACACATGCATAAAACCCACACATGGATAAAGCTCATGGATGCTTAAAGCACACACACATGCACGCTTAAAGCACACACACTCACAAAGCATACACATACACACTCATGCATAAAGCACACACACACATGCATAAAGCACACACATGCATAAAGCACACACACGTACAAAGCACATGCACGCATAGCACACACACGCATAAAGCACACACATACATAGCAAACACATGCACAAAGCACACATGCATGCACAAAGCACACACACACACACCCATAAAGTGCATGCACACTTGGTACCCATTCTTATCGGCAAAATGGAGGTCTAATAATTCATCTGTGATATGTGTTTGGGATGTGGAAGGAAAACACAGCAATGACCAAAACATTCAACAGACAAAGATAGGTCATGCAGACAGAAAGCATCTGTAAAACTAGAGCTCTTGGGTAGTAGTAATGACTGTGGCACTTCAGAAGACATATGTATACATCTATTATATTTACATATGCGTGAATAAGGTGCGTGTGTGTGTATATATATATATATATATATATATATATATATATATATATATATATATATATATATATATATATATATATATACATACATACATACACACACACACACACACATGTATTTTATATATATATATATATATATATATATATATATATATATATATATATATATATATAAATGTATGTAGACAGATATAGATAGAAATATGTTGACAAGAAATGTTCATAGGTAGATACTAGGCTATCTGCCCTAGGGCATTTATAAGCCTAGCCAGAGTGTATTTGCCTTCCACCTCCCTATTAGATTAGCCTACTGTGCCTCTGTAAAAGTAGGTCATAGAAGGTACCCTTTTAAGATTAGCACAAAATCAAAAACACAGTCCAGGGTAAAGTATCTCCTCACAAAAACAAATGTAGTTAAAATCCAAAGCACAAGAGGTAGATACACCAAGACAATCTAAGCCAACCAAGAGTATATCACTGTAGCACAGATTTATTCAAAAAAGTGAGTGCTTTCATGTCAGCCAGGACGCTTCATCAGACTTTATAATTACTAACATAACACATTTATGCTATTAACAGGGAAAATGAGACTAATGCCTTGGCTAATCATGTATTACAAAATGATAGTACACATTATTTTATGTTTATGGTAATTGAACACAAATCCATTACAGAAAGACTAGGAAACATACGTAATACAACAGAAAAGGCAGAAGTTAAATGGATTATTAAATTATCGGCAGATATAGGTCATGGTCTCAATGACAAAGTTTCATTGAGACCTTTTCTTGTAGATAGACCCTTGAGACATTAGCCTTAGTGTATTTTTTATTACAATAGGCTCAGTGCATCTTATCATACCATAATTTTACCAAGTTTAATATTTATGATTTTCATATTATAATTGTTGTAATTTTTGCAATTTCTACAATTTTTGTAATCCTTGTTTTTTCAATGAGTATTTTATATGCTTTTATTCATGTCCTTGATATATATATATATATATATACATACATATATATATATGTTTTTATAAGAAGGACCTACTTTATACAAACACCAATAGTAATGCTTTTTATTTAAGAGTCTTGATAAATGTTTTGTGATAGGTTGATGTGGATTACTTAAATGAGTGAAATATGTTAGTAATTATAAAGTCTGATGAAGCATCCTGGCTGACGTGAAAGCGCTCACTTTTTGAATAAATCTGTGCTACAGTGATATACTCTTGGTTGGCTTTGATTGTCTTGGTGTATCTACCTCTTGTGCTTTGGATTTTAACTACCCTTTTAAGATTAGTTTACTGTTCCTCTGTCTAGCAGGGACACAGGGGAGATCCCAGGGGTGAATTTGCGATTTCCCATCCACGCGTCCAAATTTCGCTTGAAGAGGGTCAGCGAGGGGCTATGTCTAACATGAACTGGGATTCGTTTACAGAGTGAGGGGAGACTCTGGGAAATGAATCTGTCCCTCCAGCATGTCCTATTTATTTTTGTGCTGAGGTTTAGGTCCCTGGAGCATGTAGCTCTAAGGGACTTGGATTTTTTGAGGTGAAGCATGTCCATTAATTTTGGGTTTGACATGGCTTTGTACGTCAGGCATAGATCGCCTCTGAGTAGGCAGTAAGCAACTGAGTAGAGCTGGAGTTTCTTTAGTCGAGCTGTATAGGACATCTGTTTGTAGCTCATAATCCTCTTGGTGAGGTACTTTTGGGGTCTCTCCAGTTGCTGCAGGTGTCGGGTAAGGTACATCCCAAAAGGGGCATTGTATTCAATTATGGGCCTGATGAGTGACGAGTAGAGGGGCACAATGACCTCTCTTGATCTAAATGCGAACCCTTTCGTGATAAGGTGGGCTATATAGAAGGTCTTTCTAACCACTTTGGCAATGTGATTATCAAAGGAGAGATTACCGTCTATGTTGGTCCCCAAATCTCTAATTACTTCTTCCATACTTAATGGATTACCAGCTATGTGGTAATTTGTGGGCACCTTGTTTTTCCCAAAGGAGATGACTATGCACTTTTTAGCATTTAGCTTGAGGCCGTGGCTCTGGCACCAAGCATCTGTCTCTGTGAGACCCTTTTGGAGGATGCTTTTGTCAGCTGGAGATTCGATTATGGCCCCCAGTTTGTAGTCATCTGCAAACTTTGTCAGCCATAATCCCCCTTGTTAGCCTGAACCTCAAAGAAGTATATACCGAACAAGAGAGGTCCCAGAACTGAGCCCTGTGGGACACCACTTGTAACTGGTTTGGATTCGGACATGGCACCTGTGATTCTGACCATGTGGGTTCTATCTCCCAGTTTGCAACCCGTCTTGTGATATATTTAAGCTGGTAAGCTTATTTATGATACCCGAGTGGGGTATTGTGTCGAAGGCTTTTGCGAGGTCCAGGTAGGCTGTGTGGACTACCTTGCCCTCATCTATGGCTTTGGTAACGGTTTCAAAGAAATCAACTAGGTTTAAGAGCAAGATCTGCCCTTAAAGCCAAATTGGGTAGGGTCCAGTGTCTGGAGGCTCCCAATGTCTTTGTTTATGAGTTCCATGATAATACGCTCCATAGCTTTACAGACCAGACTGGTCAGGCTTATGGGGCGATAGTTTCCGGGGTCCATTGTGGCACCACCTTTGTGGAGTGGGACCACTGTAGCTGTATGCCATTCTTTGGGTACATATCCTGTAGTAAGGCTAAGTTTGAACAGTGACTTAATGTGAGGGTTCAGTTCTTCTTGGAGCTCATGTAAGACACAGCCTGGGACACCGTCCGTTCCCATAGATGCTGTGTTTTTTTGCTTTGGAGAGGGCAGCTTTCACCTGTGCATCTGTGATGTCAGGGAGGTTACATTCAGTTGGGATTCATTTGCTCCTTTTGGGGGGGGGGGGGGGGAAGTTTGTGCTGAATCTGTCTGCCAGGATGTTGGCCATGTCTGTAGGTTCGGTATATTTTGTACCGTTATGCAACAATTCAGAGCATATCTGGGAGTTTCCGCCCATGTTCCTGACATAACTAAAGAAGGCCTTGTGATTATCTTTAGTGTCTAGGGCAATTTTTCTTTCGAAACTGGCCTTTGATGATTTTATGAGGGATCGAAGTTTCTTGCTAATACTGATCAGAGATGCCTTCCCTTTTTGGGATTTTGCTCTGTCATGTAGTAGCTTCCTCCTTCTGTTGTATAGCTTATTTATGGCTGGGGTCCACCAGACCGGTCTCCTGTTTTGGAGGAGTGAGTTTTGGTTTTATTTGGGATAGCACGATCCATGCATTCCTGCAGGTGCTCATAGAATGCATTTGTAAAGGATTCTGCGGATTGGGCTGTATTATCCTCTGGCCCAGGGGCTTTGAAGGATTCCACCTCAGTCTTGAGAAGTGCAAAGTTGGCTTTTGAGAAATTCTTTACAGTGATTTCCTTGGCTGGGGTGGGGACGGGATATGGATGTCCAGGGAAATTTGTTTATGGTCTGATCTTACCAATGAGGGGTTTACCTCTGGTGTGGAACAGAGTCCCCATGTTGGTGATGACCAGGTCCAATATGTTGTTCCCTCTTGTGGGAGTGGTGACCAGTTGTTCCATTGCGTTAGAGTTTATAAATTCAAGGAACCATTGGGCGAGGGTGTTTGGGCTTGAGTAGTTTTCCCAGTCAATGTTTGGGTTGTTGAAGTCACCCAATAACATAGTGTTTGGAGAGACCTTCATATTCTCCAGTGTTCTCAGGAATGCCAAGTGGGGTTCCTGTAATAGGGAGGGTGTTCTGTAGCAGCCTACAAACTGAAAGGCAGTTTTGCCCGCTGTTAGATTCACATGGATGGTTTCTAATGCTTCGTGCAGTGCCACTAAACTGGAGGTGTAGGTATCTTTGATGAATATAGATACTCCACCTCCTTTTGTGCTTCAGTCCGAGTTTTGGGGCCGAAACACATGGTATGAGTTATAACCTGGTAGTGCTGGAGTGCTCTCAGGAGCCTTGAACCAGGTTTCTGTTACTGCACAGACATCGATTTTCTCCATACTGAGGAGAGCCTCGAGTGCATGCATCTTGAGGTTTATACTTCTGGCATTGAGTAGCATTACCTTTAGTTTTTTTATCCTTGGGTTGTCTATGGAGGTGGGTTTGTCCTTTCAGCCTTGCCTAAAAAAGGCACTATGGGGGTGGCAAGAGCCGTGGCCAGTATACGAAAGCCTAAGGGTGACAGGTGCAAGCAGTCCCTAGCGAAGCAACGTGGCTTGTCGAGCATGTCATCCCAGGCTGACAGACACTGGATCCCCTTTGAATGACACCAATACTTTAGCCAATTGTTGAAACTGATCATTTTGTCTTTATATTATGACATCATTCTTGGTGAGGGCAAGATGCTACTCAAGGTCAGGGTCATACCAGCCTGGGCTACATGATCAGAGAGCTCCTCTATGTCTCTTTTCATTTAGTCCAGGGAGGTACGTCTCAGGTCATTCACACCAGCATGGACAATGACGGAGTCATACTTGTACTTGCTTTGGAGCGACGGATCCTGGCTCCCAACAGGCAGCTTACAGTGACCTTCTCTTTGTTCAGTCTGGTGAGCAGGACGTCAGTGTGCCGGACAATAGAGTCCCCTATAACAAGTGTATTTGGTGTGTTGTTTGGCCTTAAGGGCTGTGGTTGTGAGGCACACTGATTTTGTGAGATATGTGATTCATGGGTATTGTTGAGGGGTGGCTGTTGCTTGGATATCTGCTTAGGAGGTCTTTGCTGTTTAGGCAGATTTTTATTTAGAGCCTCCGAGTATGTTTTGTGTGTTTATGTATTGGGTATGCAGATGCAATAGGTTTGTGTGAGACTGGATTTGTGGTGTGGGTGGTTACCTTTTCCTCCTGACTAACTGTGCCAGTCTTGGGTTGAGACAGCTCTGCCTCCAGTTTGGCTGTGTAACTGCATCTCTCACATGTATTAGAGTTTGTTGGAAGGAAGAGAGGGTTGTCTGTGTACATAAGGCAATTGTAACATTGCCTCAAAATTTCCAGATTCAGCAGCTGGACTGGAGAGTAGCCTTGAAACTGACCCTTGGACATACCAGATTAGTATAGGGAACTGTTTTTTACTGATCAGATGATTAGAAAAGGGAACTGATTTTTCACTTGATCAGGAAGGACCAATCGGGAGTCTAATACTTATGAGAAATCAAAGAGGGTGTAGTGCTCTAGTTAGTTGGTGTTTCCTTATAAGAACTGAGCAAGTGCAGGGCTTTAGAAAGAGAATAGAGTGATTACTTTGAGAGTTTGAATAGTTCTAAGGGAAAAAGTGAAGAGCAAACTTTGTGGAGCCTGGAATAGTTTAAACCTGTTTAGGCGGCGCTGCCCGACGCTGCTCAGTGCGCAAAAAGAGAGTTGTAGGGTTTTAAGAGAGAGAGATCAAGGAGTTTAGAATTGATCCAAAATGGCCAATAAAACTACAGCTTCTAAGTAGTAACCACTCCTCCAGGGACAGGCAGGCTGTTCAGTGTTAACCACTCCCACTGGTGAACACAGAGACTTCCCTTTAGCCCAAGCAAGCACTGGCCTTCTAGAAACTTCCAAACAGATCAGAACAGCAAATCTGTAACTGAACTTTCTTAACTTTCAGAAAGTGGGAAAAAAGCAAGATTTTTTTTTTTTTGTTGTAGTTTAAAGGTAGCAGAGATACACAAGCAGCAAAATAATCACAACAGTGCAATAAATGACCCCACACTTGAGTGCTAGGCCAAAATCAGGTAAAATGCAGTTTTTAGAGAAAAAAAACGATTTTAAATTAAGTGCAACACAGGAAATGCAGTAAACAGGTTCTAGATGTGTTCCAAGTACTGTTACTGTTACAGATAAAAACTTTAGCAAACCAGAAAATGCCAAAAAGCAGGTGGCAAAGCAGTAAAACATAACAAAAAATCAGAAGAAAATACTTAAAATCACAAAAGTGGTTCCTTTTCTTTTCTCAGCATTTTCTCCCATTGGTAGGCGCTTCAGCAACAACTAGCAAGCCTGAAAAGACGCCAAAACCACGAGGCAGCCTGGTTTTAAGAGAGACAGATCAAGGGGTTTAGAATTGACCCAAAATGGCCAATGTCTGTTTGCAAAGTTAAGTCTCCAGGCTCCCCAGGGATCATTGATGAGCTGCATGCCCTGAAGATACATGTCCATCATCTACCCTATAGAGATGTAAGTGTGCAAACCCTATCATCTCTATCTCCCTTCCCAGCTGGATACTACAGTGCCAAGACCACTACCTAAACATGGATCATCTGGGTCATAGTTAGGGCTCCATTCTTCTGTTTAATGGAACCACTTCTTCATAAGGCATTGTGGGGTTATACAGGTGTGATGTCTTGTACGTCTTATAAGAAACAGCACCTTAAAACCTCTAACAAAGGTGAGGAAAATCAAGCTTTTTCTGTGTCCACTGGATAAATGCCAGTCTAGAATTTAAAATAATATTTTCTGACATTCTCAATAGTCTTGTACCCACAAGAAAAAAAAAGATCTACACAGTATAATATACTACAATTTTGTATAGGTGCAGAACACCTTATCTACCACTAAAAAATTAGCTGAAGTACAAAACTTGTTCTGTAGTCTGTAGTGCAGAACCAATGGCCATGAACAGATTTATTCAGTATATTTTAAAGTACTACACAAAACAATTACAGTACTTCAGAAAAATTATTTCATTACCCTACAGTTAGCTGAAAGAGTAATTAATATTATGTAAATAACAGATATTTGCTGTAATACCTTTACTTATCTGTTATGCATTTCTATCAATGAAATGCAAGCTACAACAATGCCAGCAAATAAAATCAAGAAGCATTGTGTTTTCCAGTAAAAGTGTTGAAATGTTTTTCACACTAAATTCATTCAACTATTCTCAGTGACTCTGTCTGCAGTGCCTTGAGAACTTCCAGTGCAATACACCTTCTTTCCTTTTCGACATTGATCTCACATCGTTTTATGTAGCTAAACATCAGATACATTTTGGTCTCCAGCAACATATACAACATTACCGGAAACGTGGAAGCTGTAAAGTACATCTGACTAGTGTTGTGGAGACAGGACATTTATCTGCAGCAGAAAATACCCAAATTCAGTTACTCGAGTGTTGGAGGGCTGTATTTGGGAAAGTATAACGCAGCTGATGTTGCCTGTTACAGAAATGGTCCCTGACAGAGACTAATGGTTAGACCACAGCAAAAATTGATTTATCAGCTGCTATGTAGAGCCAAAATTAAATATATCCATCCACAACCCCTTTTCCCATTTTAACAACATGGAGTCTGGATGTGACTTTAACAGTGACAATTATCTAGAGCCAAAGATCACACTGCTGGGTACTCATTCCAAAAGCAGAAATCAGCACATGGAATTACTTGCAGGTTGTTGCACAAGATCACACTGCACATTATCACTGTAGAGCAAAAACAAAGGAAAAAATCCCTATTATTATGCTAAATGACCTACACAGATATTCATTCTCTTGGTTCATCACACACTGCAAGCATGTTTCAGATTGTCTCCTAATAGAAAGAACCTATCATCCTGGGCTACATGGGAAGGGGGCAGCACCATCAGTTGGCTGGAATGAGTAGGCCAATAAGGGGGAAAAACAAAAATTCAGAGCCAACAAACCACGACATATAAGTTTAATGATATAAAAGTAGGAGAACAAGACAACAGACCGGTTTCGGCTATGAGCTTATCAAACCTTCATCAGTGTAGTAATTCTAGTTACAGTCATTCTCCTTTTATATTATGCCACCACTAGAGGCTGATTGAAAGAATTATACATTAGAAATAATCATTAAGTCCTGCTGAGAATAAAGCACCCAGTTTGATAATCCATTTTTTTCTCCTTATTGTTTAGCAATTGATGCCAACCTGATTTATTATTTGTTACCTTGTATTTTGTCAAGAATAGTAAAATTAAAAAACTGCATTGGGATGTTTCTCAATATGTTTATACAAAGCATTTGTTGGTTTTCTAATTCTGATGTCACTTATGTGTTCTGAGATTCTAAATTTAACTGCTCTTGAGGTCTGTCCAACATAAAAGGCAGCGCAATTGCAAGTGGCTATGTAAATGAGCCAATCTGACTGGCAGTTTGCAAAAAATGAAATATTAAATACTTGCCCAGTGTTCTTGCTAGAAAATTCCTTGGTCTTCAACATCCGTTTGCAAAGAGTGCAATGACCACATGGAAAACAACCTTGCAAAACCCTACTTTCTAGTGTTGTCTGTATTCTGTGCGTATCAGATGTATGTACTGGTTTGTAATGACTCGTATATGAGCCAAGATTTTTGCCCCTTCTAAAATAAAAATGACATGTATCGTCTACAATTTCACTTAACCTGGTATCCGCTAAAAGGATATTCCAGTGCCTACATACACTATTGAGTAGGACATCCGTATTCCTACCATATGTAATGATTAGTCTTGTTGATGAATTATTGTCTGTTTTGTCCCTATACTGAAGTAAATCGGTCCTGTTTTGATTAGATGTCCAGTGTTTAGCCTGGTAGATGTCCCCTCTCTTATAGCCCCTCTGCCTGAATCTCATAGCTAGATCTTCCTCATATGAATGGCAAACAGCTGCATCTGAACATATCCTTTTGATATGTAAAAACTGTGACTTTGGGATGTTTCTGCATATATGAGGAGGATGAAAGCTGGTAGCATGGAGTAAGGAGTTGAATTGCGGGTGTTTATGGTAAACCTCAGTTATTAATGTGTGATCAACATTTCTGGTTACTAACACATCCAGAAAAGTGATTCTGTTTGTATGAAAGGTAACTGTAAACTCAATCCCCCATTTATTATCATTCAAGTATTCAACAAACTCCTGAAGATAAATACTATCAGACCTCCATACTAACCAGCAATCATTCAAATATCTCCTCCAAATGTCAATCTCATCTATGTAGATGTTATGGGCCCCATCATAGATCAGTTGTTCCTCAATATAGGCCATGAAGAGATTGGCAAGGAGGCTCCCATGGCAGTTCCTTTAATCTGTAAATAATAGCGGTTCTGAAAATAGAAGACATTTTTAGTCAAACCGTGCTCTGTTAAACAGAGTAGGAATGTATTAAAGCCCGGTTGATACAATTCAGACCTAGATAGCCAATATTCTAAAGCCTCCAAGCCCATCCAATGGGGAATATTTGTATATAATGTAGAAACATCCAAAGTACACATAAGCACCCTGCATCCAACTGCATCAGAGATGATCCTGAGAAACTCAGTGGTGTCTTAAATCCTTGCTCTGACCCATTTGAGCATAGGTTTTAGATGTAAAGTCAGGAACTGGGATCGAGGTTCAGTAACTGAGCCTTTGCCAGAGACAATTGGCCTACCTGGTGGGTTTTGTAAGCTCTTATGTATTTTTGGTAAAAAGTATATATACTGGCTGGAAGGGTCCCAAACTGTTAAATGGTGCAATGTGTTGGCCGTTATAATACCCTCTTTTTTAGTAGAATTCAAGAAGCAATCTGTTTCTTGAAGCCAGTAGTAGAATCACATACTACTTGTGTATAATAGCATTTATCAGAGAGTTGTCTCATTGCTTCCATATTATTTTGGGACCAGTCCTGTACCACTATAGCCCCACCTTTGTCTGCTGGCAGTATTACTAGTTCATGATTGGTACCCAACTCCTGTATCATGTCCACCTCATGTTTCGATAAATTATTAGATTTTGAATGGTGATCCCTGTAGTTGAAAGGCAGATTTTTGAGAAATGAATTCTGAAACATGACTACAGTAGGATGCATGGGTGGAATAAAGTTGGATATATGATATGTAAATCCATGCTGTGGTTCTGATGCAGATGTTGTATGGAAAAAGAGTTTCAGGTTAAGGCATCTAAAAAAAGAGGATATATCCTGTGCAAAGGTATCTTCAGGCACATAAAAACCAGGTATAAAATGTAAGCCTTTAATAAGTAGTTTGACATAAATGAGTGACAATTCAAAAGAGGAAAGATTAAGTACATTATTCTGTTGTACGTCTGTACCATTAGTTTGAGCAACTCTTCCATACTGTCTACCCCTGTGTTTCCTGCCCCCCTACCCCGCTTTTGTTTACTCCTAAAGGGATAGGCATATTACTTTTCTTTGACACTGGTGAGTCTGTGACATTTTGTGTAGAGGACTCTAAACCAGAGGAAGATTCCTCACCTGAATCCTTACAACTAGATAAGGTTTGATTTCTTCATTATGGAACATGGCCTTTCTTTTGACAACCTTCCTAGTCATAGGTTCAACTCTCACATGTTTTGTAGTAGCATAGGGATGTCCACCCTCACATGTTTTGTAGTAGCATAGGGATGTCCACCCTCATACTCTGTTACATCTCTATGAAATTTTTTCATCTTTTTTTCTTTTAGCTGTTGCTCTAATGACAAAAGATCCTGACTCAAATTTCCTTAAACAGTTATTATACCCCTCTAGACCCTCATATTTAATATCAATGCACATACATGTGATATCAGATATGTTTTTGTCAAAGGTTCTATCCTAGTATGATGCTAAGATTTTAACAATTTCCATTGATGCTTTATGTTGCCCCTCAGCCAATTGTTCTAGAAGGTTAGTATCAGCATCAGGAACCAAGGGTTGAGTTCATACCCTCAAACCTCTGGGTGAGATGTCTTTGGCTATGTATGTTTTAAATAATTTGGCATGCCATACATCGGCTCTCAGGGCCCTCATATTTTTGTTGACTTTATGAAACTCCACTTCACACATTTGTTTGCGTGATGCTCTCAGGTCCATTCTGTATGCTATTATTATTTTATCCAAAATTTGCCAAATCATCCCTATTGAATGACAGCCCTTGAGTAAGATGGTAAGATCCATCAGTGGGTTAATCTCCAAAAAGTGAAAACAAAAGTAAATATATAATAAGCTATTGCTGGACTGTGATATTCCCCCCAAAAAATCTAATTAGGAAAGATGTATATAATAAATGGCAATTCCAACAATCAGCACATGTGTGTTGTGTTTAGGTATAATAAGCACTTATACAGTTGCAATCAATACCAACCACTGAAAACTCATTCAAGCAGTGCCAAGTGCCCAGTCTAAAATCAAAAGTATTACTATATAAAGCCAATGCTTACTGATTATATCAAAAGAACCAAGGACAATATTAGCCCCTGTTGAACCCAGGAGTTACTAAACACTTTGTGTGCTTATACAAAAATAAATAACCATATAAGGCCCAAGGTGAAAGAAAACGTGAACAATAATAGCCCCCTGCATGTAGTAATAACATTCCACTTATAATTTCAACAGTGCTACGCCCACAATAAAAACAAAATGAAAATATATTCTTATGTTATTTAAGGACAATATTAGCCCCTGAAAAACCACATAATAAACCTAAGTATAAATAGTTTGCAGTGCTAAGTCCTCAATCTCTGTTCACCTCGAATACAACCAAAAAAGTGGGTCTATATTAGATATTTGAACATTTAAAAGTTCGAATCACTAAAGAACGAACTTTAGTGATCATACTTTTAAAAGTTTGAATGTAATATATATATATATATATATATATATATATATATATATATATATATATATATATATATCCAAAAACAATATTTTAAAATAAAAAGAAAAAGTAAAGGGTTTAAAGGAGGGGGGCAAGCCCCCCTGCACCCACTGTTATCACATTGCTTACTTCTAGTAAAGAAGTCATCACAGTCCCTCTTCAGATATCCATTGCAAGCAGTAAATCATGCAGACCTACAAATGCTCACTGATAAGCACTATTCCAAACAGTCTGCGTAAACCACTGAGCTCTCACAGCCCATCTTCAGAAAAAGAAAAATTCATCAATGCCTAATATGAAAATACGCAGATCTTCTCAAGTTGTGGCCACACACAGCTGCAGCAGTAGACATGCTGTTGACATCAGGCTGCAAACTGGGCATCTGGTAGGTGTCCCTGTAGCTCTGTTCCTACATGCTCACACGCATTACTGTATCACCCAAGAAACAGCTAGTATACACCTCTTTACTGTAACAACTGAAATGCCCACAGGCCAAGCCAATCACCAAAATGTTCCAAACTAGACTCGCACCACAGTCTCCACCACCACTGCATGAAGTAGGTGTAAGTGCAGCTTTGACTGACAGTTACCCATTACATTGCCCACACAAAACAAGCATGCACAGACACAGAACCAGTGTTCTTCACTCTACTCCCCACATAATACAGTGACTGCACAGACACAGAACCAGTGCTCTTCACTGTACTCCCCACATAATACAGTGACTGCTGTAGTGAAGCCAGCTGCTGATAACTCTCAGGTCACTGTACTCCCCACATAATACAGTGATTGCACAGACACAGAACCAGTGTTCTTCACTGTACTACCCGCATAATACAGTCACTGCACAGACACAGAACCAGTGCTCTTCACAGTACTCCCCACATAATACAGTGGCTGCACAGACACAGAACCAGTGTTCTTCACTGTACTCCCCGAATACAGTCACTGCACAGACACAGAACCAGTGCTCTTCACTCTACTCCCCACATAATACAGTGACTGCACAGACACAGAACCAGTGCTCTTCACTGTACTCCCCGCATAATACAGTCACTGCACAGACACAGAACCAGTGCTCTTCACTGTACTCCCCATATAATACAGTGGCTGCACAAGACACAGAACCAGTGTTTCTGATATACCATTCAAATGCAACAGAGAGGAACACACACACAGACACACGATTTATTTGAATGTAAACTTGCCACTGAATTACTATGATCCCTGTGATATGCCTAAGATTCTAAGTACCTGCTCCACTAGTTTAATGAAGCTGGGTTACAATAACTTGCAACATCATGCAGGTGCAAATTCATCTTTCTTGTCATGTTCTCCACTACCCCATTCACTAACATATATTGCAACCCATGCCTACCATTAATTTCAGTTATTACTAGTGCTCTTCACTGTACTCCCCACATAATACAGTGACTGCACAGACACAGAACCTGTGCTCTTCACTGTACTCCCCACATAATACAGTGACTGCTGTAGTGAAGCCAGCTGCTGATAACCTCATCTCAGGACTGCCAGCAGTTGCAGGAAGCCCATGCACTTGAAACCATAAACTCTCCCACCAGGGTAGGTGTCAACCCAGCTCTACACTAGTGTTTTCTGATATACCATTCAAACGCAACAGAGAGGAACACACACACAGACACACAATTTATTTGAATGTAAACTTGTTACTGAATTACTATGATCCCTGTGATATGCCTAAGATTCTAAGTACCTGCTCCACTAGTTTAATGAAGCTGGGTTACAATAACTTGCAACATCATGCAGGTGTCAATTCATCTTTCTTGTCATGTTCTCCACTATCCCATTCACTAACATATATTGCAACCCAACATACTTGTGTGCATACATACTCACCTTTGGCACCATGCATATCCACTTCCTGCACAGGTAACACACATTAATCACCGGAAAGTCACATGCTATTTCTGAATCACCACAGTATGTTCACACCAGTATAATAATCTTAATGAATGTAGTGTACTCATGAACTGAACACAACAAAAGGCAAACACAGCAAGGGTGGATATGCTCATCCATGCCAACCATTAATTTTAGTTATTACTACTACACTCACAAGTTAGTGCAAGTATCGGAAGCATAACATGTTACAGCTGTTTTGAGCAATGAGAAACAGTTTAGCCTAAGTAAAAATTGCGTGACGTGTGTTTAGAAATACCCTTATCCAATATCACATTTGGTTATCCATAGTCTCATGCTACAGCTCTTTGTTAATAACTTGGCACATCAATCCATATGATATAAAACTTACTTTTCCTATAGCGTAATATGACATCCACTGCAGTCATCCCTACACACTAACATAAGGTCACAGTACTTTTTAAATAACTGTACACTACATCACAGCAATGCAGCAAAATGTCTATCCTCTTCTTCATTTTTTATCTCTGTGGAGCTGCAGCTAGGTTTTTTTTTTTTTATATACTGAGAATCACTCCTTGCAGTCTGGATAAACTTAATGCAGTGTCAGTTGCACAACAGGTAGCAAATTCACCTTTGCTGCAGTAGGCTGTGGGTTCTATTCCCACACCAGGTACATGGATTGATAACAGTACAATGCTGCATAAGGAGGGGTGCTGTACTCATGAATGGTGGTATTTTAGATAGATGTAAAGTCCCCATGGCATCTACCAAATAGCGGAAGTTTCCTAAGTCTCCCATGAAAAGAGGGGACTGAAAGGCTGCCAGCCAAGCGAGGTAGAATTTTGTAGATACTTCTATATCATTGTAAATATTACTATAATCCACAGACGGTTTTATAAATGTAAGAAAACTAAATGTAAGAAAAACTGTGTTATACATTCTGAACTTCAAAAATGTAACCACAGTGCACCCTGCTGGAAGAAAGCTGATAAAGTAAAGCATTTTATGACTGATCTCAAAGCTCAGAAACAGGATGTCTGGATGAAGGAATTTCTTCTATTGTTTTGAGACCAGAGTTAATTGCAAGGTTTTACATGTGTAATGTCTTTTATTGCTGTGGCTTCTTGGCCAGGTACAGACTTCTTAAGAAAACTAAGAAATGTAAATTTAGAGTTTCTAGTAGCCTGGGAACCAGAGAAGTATCAAGAATGATGTAATCTAAAATGAGTCAGCAGTGACATATTATCAATTTAAGAGATCTCAGAGAGAAAGAGATAGCATTTTGCATATGTTTTCAGAGCGGACATCACCAGCAGACTGCCTTTGCTCTGTATGCATGCAAGTTATTTAGAACATTGTTTCTCTTAGACTAGCTGTTTTCTATATTTATGTCAGACTATCCTACAGTATTACTTTAAGCATTTTCCTGTCATCTCTGAACTCTTGACTAGCACTGTGTTGAACTGAGGAGATTTGTCTTGTATTTTTATTATTTATTATTAAATATTTTCAAACCTTTCAACTGTGGCTGTTTTGTGTAGAGATAATTTAAGCTCTAGAGTACTTGCATGTATTTAGTGATTCTGTACTAAGCCACTCCAATAACCTTAAAAGTTCTGGTCACACTTACTAATTGGATAACAGCATTATTACACAGCAAAATTGGTCACCCTTTGGGAAGGGCCTTATAGAAGCTGATAAGTAGGGGTTCCGGTGGCAGTGGATTACTACCTTATAGCCTGGGCCTGGGCAGAAGGGGCATACCTAGTGAACCTGTGCCAGCCATCCCCAGGAGTGTCTGTGTGTTTGTATATAAATCATATCTCAAAGTGTGTCAGCTACTTGGGCAGGGACACGAAGCACTGGTTGGACAGAGGGAGTGCTGGGAGGACTTGGCTTGGAACCCTGGCTAAGGACTCCACTCTATAGCTGTGCCAGTGGGGAGTCTTATTGGGGATCTGGAGTGAAAGGGAGAAACCAGCCCCAGACTGACTGTGATCTCTGTGTGCTCTTAAGGAAAATTGTACTTTACTGTGTGTGTACTTGTTATCCTCCCAGTGTGCACACCCATCACTGTCGTTAGTGGTGAGAATTGAGGCTCCTAGATTACTGGGCCAGTGCACGGGCATCACAGCCACTAACACTAACCTAATCAAGAAAGGATAAATAAAATAAAACATAACATCTACTTGTTGCCAGAGAGGAGGTTGAAGATTCCTATTTGAGCATCATACTCATGGCCGTAATCACTATCCATTTCCCCCAATTTGCAATCACAATAAGACTGTTTTGTCTGACATCTGCTACTATGTCCCTCTGGAGATTTGTCAGTGTGGGATACACATCATGGTATCACCACCTCCCACATCTTAAAAAATTCACATTAAGCGTAACATCTATAACATGAACAAATTACCATCTGTCTGTCAATGTGTGACATAGCAGGTGATCGTGCTCCATGTCAGGCTAACACAGATTGAATACAAAAAGGATCAAGTACAGTTTTACATTTTCTTCAACATTTCAACATCAGACCACTAACACAGATTTTTGTTTTCATGCGACAATGGTATCCCATCACAGGAAAACTCCAATAGTAGCAATAATTCTCACACATATATTGGTACTGTATACGTTTATAATCACAGAATTTATCCTTTCCTATCAACTTCACACACGTCATCTATGCATTGCCATCACAAGAATATCAGGTAGTAATTACTTTAATGAGTGGTTTACATGTTGCCCATGAGATAGGTTATCATAAAACACACTTCTCAGAAACAATCTCAGAACCTTCCATGTATCAGCAGTCCACCTATGGAGTCATCCTTTTGTAACCTTGCAACAGTACAACTGTTCTGAGAGACATAATTTCACTGGATCTATGTAACTGTTAGAAAATAAACAATTCCACACAGTAGCTCTTTTTAACATTACGCAGCTACCCCATAAACAGCACATATTCCCTATCACCACTTCATTATTACACTTAACTTCTGCATTACCTGTTCATGTTACCCTTTGCCATCAAATCATATACCATGCATCACTAGACTCCTGGAAACTCAAATTCAGCTGCCAGTGCACTTCATGATCATATTACATTACCTTTGTGTAAAACTGCATCATCATAATGTTGACTGTTTTGGTAAAGCTGTTAAGCCATATATATCAGAAACCAGTGTCAGTTGCATCTCTTGTCCAGGTATACAGCAGCAGCTTGTGCAAATGCATGAAAAATGTCTCTCAAGCCCATTTTGAATGACAAGCTTCAGATAAGCAGTGCACTTCTTATCTGATTTAATAAATTGCTTATTGTAAATAAGAGATATGTGTGTATGTCACTCTACAAACAGTTGTACAAAAACAAAGTAAGAGAGAAATTTGGCATTAGGATGAGATGAGGAAGTGGCATTTCACAGTGACTGCAAATTTGTATGGAAATCAATGAACACTGGTTACCTCATTTTACTGCATGTAGCAAGGCAGATGTCATCTGTACTTATGGACAGAAATAGCACTGAATGTTTATCCTACTCCAAGTTGCTTGACAAAACTGGAGCAGAAAGTTGTCCACTGTGTAACTGTGACTATGCTGCATTTATTTTATCATGTGAAATTAGTTGTTACAGCAGGGATCAAGCATGAAAGGCCAGTATACACAGGAACATCAATAAAGCAAATGTGATGACAGCACTTGACAGGATTATACGCAGACATCATCTCATATGTACCACAGGGATGGGCTATGGGTTCATAAAAAAAAAAAAAACAGTGCAAAGGACAAAGTTTTGGTTTTAACATGAAAGTACATGCAAGCCAACAAATGTACAAACAGCCTATGGCAACAACACTGCACAAAGACAACGATTCTAAGAGTTTCTCTAAAGTTAAAGATAGATTATGCAGATAAGACACCTTTCAGGTATTGTAGCAGCTACAAGTACATAACTTGTGAAGCCTGATGCATAATAATAATTCTGGCTTTCAGTACAAGAAGGGGCAAGCTGAGCTAAGAGGTATCATGCTGAGGAGATGACTTCATTATGCAGACATCACAACTCAAAAGTGAATAACTTCAACTGACTGTATAGCAACTGAAGATGAAGAAGGTGTGATGCATATGGATGGGAACCAAGTCAGAGACAATGGCTTAGCATATTCACAGGAATCTTAACAATAGTTTTGGATGAGGTATGAGAAGTACCACAGAGGAAACCAGTTTTTAAACTGAGGAAACTCATTAATATTCACATGGTGCTAAACAATTACATTTAAGCATGGACAAGACACCAGAAAGTAGCTCAAAGCAAATATGCATGCATATTCGCACACGCTATTCCACTGGCAAAAAAAAAAAAAAAAATGTAGGCATATTCAGCACAGGGAGCTGTGAGGCCTATCAACATCTTGTTACATGAGAAAATCGTGCAGTTCAAACATAATGGAACTAATAGAGATCAGAGTTGATATTGAGACCTTAATGTGCCATCTTACTATCAATTACTGGTTTCCTTACATGTGTACCATGCAGATTGCTTATGCAAGTAACATCAAAAGAAGCATGTCACCAAATGCAACTGTGAAATATATTAAAGTGCAGTCATCAAAATACTCCACTGCTCACATCAGATCACATAGCAGTATCAATATGGCTTCCAGATACAGTTTAAAACACAATGTAATCCACCAGGTGTGCACACTTAGTAAGAAATTCATCTTCCAGAAGATAGACATACATGACTTATCGGGAACACGTTACAAGAAGTCAAGCTGCTGCTGTGTATTCGGGCATTGTGAACACCTGTAATGCATAACTAAATGTACGATGCACCATCGGGAACCCCTGTCTTCTGCAATACCACTGAAGGACCATCAGTTCATGTGGAACAAGCTTGCAACATGATCTCTAACCACTACTGACACATGGCAATGTACTGTTAGGGATAAATGATATGCTCCTAGGTCATGTGTCTAGTTTTCACAGCACATTTTCAACGTGTTCTCCGCTTAATATATATTTTCATGAAATCCTTTCCTTTTACCATATTACCATGCTTCCTTTTTTTTTTTTTTTTTTTGTGGAAAGAAAGATAAGAACATGTTAAATAGGAATTCTATTTTTTTTTTTTTTGTGGAAAGAAAGATAAGAACATGTTAAATAGGAATTCTACTTTTACTCCTATTATTTTGCATCCACTTCTAAAACCTAGATGATGGTAAGGTTTGAATGCAGTCCACAAAGCATACAACAAATATTTAGGTTCATAGGATGGTACTAGGCTATCGGCCCTAGGGCCTATACAAGCCTAGCCATAAGTACATGTACTATCTTCTAGCAAACATCTGCCCTGTCCTTCTAAACAGACCAGTTCACCTTTACCTTTGCTTTTCCCCAGCATCCTGAGGCAGTTAGCTTCACTGATGCCTGGTCTTCTGCAGCCACAGATGATGTTATTTTTACCATTTTCTTGAACTTTCTTTCACAAAAGTAGCTGCCTCTTCCTACTATATTTCCTCCATCACTTCTTGATACAATCATTAAAATCTTGTTGAAGCCTACCTTAATTCCTTACATTTCCTTACCTTTTCTAATTACACTCTGAACAGATATTTATTTTTTTTACTTTCTAAGCAAGTGGACGAAATTACAAGCACAAGATCAAACATCTGTTCTTTGCCACCAATACCAATCTGTGATGTAATATTTTGTTACACTACATCTCTGACAGAAGAAAGTGGGTTAGTAATCAAGACATTTCATTATGTATTAAAATACCACATATGCACCAATGACAAAGAAGCACAGCCATAGTCATGACTCCAATACATGCAATGGCTATGTTACCCAACATAACTGTTGTAAATCTGGAGATTCAGGCACTGTCATCAGTATTGGTATGATTACAGTTACAGTTATACAGTGGATTTCATCCATCATCAATCCCTTTTTCCCCATTTTGCACATGAGGTCCAGGTGCCACTTTCAACAGTGATAATCATCTGGAGCCAGGGTTTAGATTGCAGGGTGACTAGCCCTGCCTCAATAGTTCATCCATACCACTCACTCACATACACACACACTCATACCCAAGGCTAGTTTAGTGTCTCTAATCCACCTACTGCAAGTCTTTGGAATGTGGAAGGAAACTGCAGCACCTGGAGGAAACTCATACAACCCCAGGGAGGACATGCAGACTCCACAAAGAAGGCACCACAGCTGAGAATCAAACAGGAGAACATCTGGCTGTGAGGTGACAATGCTAACAGCCAAACCACCGTGGCCATCCATAAAACACTATATCTTTAACCACTTTCGCTGGCAAGGGGCAAGTACAGAGTATGACACCAGTTTACTTAACCTCTGTTGGGGTCCACATGCTTACACACAATGGAGTTCACAACCTTCCTGAAACTATTGTGATTAACTCCACATTGGAGAATGTCCTCTGCCCATGTGTGCTTTAAAACAGTACTTCACAATTTAAAGCCAACCATTTAAGACACTGGTTCTCTAAGTAAATAGCCAAAGAGGAGAGACAACTATGCAAGTTTTAGGGAAAAATACCTGATAAGTTGGACAAGATGTATGGTGGTGAGAAACACCTAAGCAAAACAGACAGAAGCAAGCAAAATAGCAATATGCAAACCACAGTGCAACAGCAGATTGCCAAGTCACATCAACATGGTGCCATAGCTTTTTGCACAGTACAATGGTAAAAATAAGCAGCATGTACTACTAACAACTTAGCATTTTGATATCATAGTTTAAGAAGCACTGATCCATTAAAATGGCAGAGCTATGACACACTATCAGCAAATGGATGTCATCACAGTCGAGACAAAACAGAAATGCCAGAGCAGAGGTCCTTGAGAAAACAGTGCATTACATGTGTGTGAATTCTGAAAGTTTGCTAGGGAAAACCAGCTTTAGATTTTATTAGGGCAAGCATGATCATTGAGATTATAATGCATAAACAATCAATAATGGCCAACAGGGTGTGTGTTTCTGTGTAAATAATGCCCACCCAAGATGAGGCAAAACACTGCAGGTGGAGGGCCTCCACACTCCTGAAATGGTCATAATTTACACAGTAGCACACACCCTGGAAGGCATTATTGTGCTTAGGGTCTCAAACACCTATCCTATACAGATAGGCTAAAAGCCCTGTCCCAGTCTCATACAGACTGCTCAGAGGTGACCTGTGTCTGGCATACAAGGCATTTTAAGTAAGGGCACAGCATCCATGTCAAGGGATATTATAACTCCAGTGGTATTTAACCCCATCAGACCACTAAGCAATAACCCACGCCTGGCTGTGGGTAATGCTGGATTTGCCCACGGTTGGTGTGGTTTGGTCATGAGGGCGAAGCCGGAGGGGTCAAACAAAGACAACTGTGGGTAAATTCCAGCATTACCCACACCCAGAAGTGGGTTATTGCTATTATACAATGACATTATTTAAGAAAAAAAATACTTACTTTTCTTAAATAATGGCTTTGTATAATGCCTCCGTGCTGCCCTTCCGTAGCTGTCCAGTATTCTGTGGCAGTTCTGATGTACTGCGCATGCGTATGCTTATGCAGTACATCACAGCTATGTGTAGAAGCAACAAAGAAAGGAAGATCTCTGTTGCTTTTCTAAATGTGTCTCACTATGTTAGGAGTTTAACATAGTGAGATATCTTTAAAAAAAGCAACGGAGGAGAGAAGATCTCTGTTGAATTTTTTTTTTAAGATCTCTGTGCTATGTTAAACTCATTTAACATAGCAAGATTACAGCAACGGAGCTCTTCCATTCCCCGTTGCTACCAAAAACACAAAAAAATCAAGACTTATACTAATGGAAAAAGTCCGGGCGACTGGACCTTTTTCCATTAGTATAAGTTTGATTTACAATGGGCACTCCGACCAATCACCGTGCATGTTTTGGAATATTAATGGGGGCTCATTGTATAATAGAGTATAATGCACCCTTTTGCATGCACTTTACCAGACACCTGCAGCAGATGAATAAACCTCTGCAGTTTCTCACTAAAAAGATACAGGAACTCCAAACCATGACCTATGTGGACAGGCTGAAAACCCTCTCACTTTACTCTGTATCTTACAGGCTGCTGAGAGGTGACTTCTACCTGGCCTATAGGGCAATCTCCAAACCCGTTCTAATGGAAATGCTGCACAGCTGCAAGTCAAATGGCTCAGGAGTCGCTCACTATAGGAATCTCAACCTAGCTTGTGACATTGACAGATCATGCTAGAGAGACAGATGCATCTTCCAGAGACTGCTGTTTCTCTAGAACAGACTCCCTATTTACATAAAACAGAGCTCTTCAGAGACCCTTTTCAAACGCAGTCTAGATAATTGGATGGGAGTCCATAAATTCACCTCTAGGGTGGACCCCATTTCTCTCATGGACAGGAATAACTGGTGTTGATCACAGACCTGCTCTTTTATAAATTTGTTCTGCAAACTGTCCAAAAAACAACAATTGAGGAGACTTGGTATTAACGTGGCTAGGCTCATAAAGGCTATAGGGCAACTAGCCTAGTAATCTCCTATGAACATATGATGTAGTATATGTAAATGGTTTTGGAGGAATTATTTTACATCCAGAATATAACATTCACAAAAAAAAAAAATCCGGATACTTACTTCATCTTGGGGGGGGTCCCTTACTCCTAAAATGTGCAGTTCATTTTTGGAGGGGTCCGTTACTCCTAAAATGTATGATTTGCCCCAGTCATTGGGGAGTGAAGTCAATAAATAATGACATACACTTGAGTAATATACTCTATTTCCTTCAGAAAATGCATGCTAAAACAAATCCTGTTATTCAAGAAACTTTGTAATTTTATAAGAGCAATATTCAAAATATTATCCTATTTTTGAGGCTTTGTGCCTCCTTTACGTTATGCTTTATACAGATTTCTGGAGCTAGGAGGTCAAGAGGTACTTCCTGACTGCTGCCCCTGTTAGATCGATCTTACCCCCCCCCAAAAAAAAAATACACATTTGTGGTTCAGAAAATGCATGCTAACACAAACTCTGCTAATCAAGAAATTTTGCTATAAGAAAAACAATTACAATTTGTTACCATTTTTCAGCCTTTGTACTCCCTTCATACCTCTCAACTGTCCAGATTTTTACATATTATTTATTGCTCTATTCCTCATAAAATTTGTGTGTTGCTGGAAAAAAAAACTAAAGATTGAAGTCACTAATACGGGCATATATTTGAGGTTCATATCCTTCCAAAAATGTATGATCTCTTACACGTTCTTAGATCAAATTCTTGTAAAAACAATTTGAGTATATTCAATAGATCCCAAATTTTCAGAAAATTTTAATTAACCACTTGTTCACATAACACTTTGATTCAATAACATATTACACATATGCTGTTACTCACATTTGAAGCTATGGAAAATGTAACACATTTCTGATTCCAGGCCTTGGCACTGTACATAGTTCTATGCCATTTGTATAGCAGGATAAATCCTTGAATACATTCTTAGTGACCCACATTTACATAGTGGCTTGGATGACCGATCGAGGATAGGGAGGATAGGTTTGCCTATCCCTGTGGAGGGATTTCTTGGGCATCATCCAATAAGGCCAAAGCCCAAGAGATCCTGGAGGAAATTGAGTACAGCAGGCACCCTCCCTATGACTAGGGGTAGGACTCAAACTTGACATTGTCTTCTCATTGCCAGCCCAGCATGCACAACAGCATTGGCATGTTGCAGTGGAGAGATAGGCCACACAGGCATCCCTATACACAATCAGATGATGTTCTCTCTCTAATCGCTTGTTTTACAGCTTGCTTGGCAGAAAAGCTAGCCTATTACAACTGGTCATAAAACACGACTGCTTCCAAAGTACAGACCATCCCTGCAATGGGTATACCACTGATCCGTCAGGAAGGTTCTAGTGGGACTAACAATACAGGTGGTAACAGCAACTCCTGGGATGCATGGTGTACAGTCACCTACCTGAATGTATGGGAAGGCTTTGCCCTCCTCAATCTCAGATTTAGATACAACAGTAACTTCTAGGATACATGACATGCAGCTCCCTGCATGGATGCATGGGACGGCTTTGCCCTCCTCATAAAATGCAGGTTAAATTGTTGTAAACGCACTTTCAATTTGTCCTAAGCACATTGACTGTCAATATATTGACTAAAAGTCAATATAAATACTATAAAACAAACTAAAATGTGAAAAAAGTGTTTCAGCTGTGACTAGAACCGAAACATTTACTGATTTTGTTCTGCAGTACTAATTGTACCAGTTGTCCCATGATACAACTGGTTATACCCCCAAATTACTCAGTTATACTTGAAAAATTGGACATCGTTGAATAACATGGACAAGAATGTAAAACTCAATCAAGAGAACATACCATGACCTTGCAAAAAGGTAGTGTTACTGATCTAATTTTAATTATCTGTAATTGAACCTTGAGTGCATGTTGTTGTACATCTATTTGCCATAGTGTGCTCATAATCTCTTGAAAATCAAATTGTGTAACTATATTTCATCTTAATTATATTTGGGTGAATGATTTTGACATGGAATCCTATATTTGATATGAAAATGCATTGTTTTATCTTCATTTCTTCCTAGACTGTTTTATGTAATGTTGTGATGGCTCTCAGTAAGTTTGTACAGAAAGGAGTAGGGTGATATTCATAGTCCTGGGCTTCCTAAATGTCTTATGGAGAAATAATACAAGGTACTTCAAGAACAAAGCCCAAAAATACCAGTTGTCAGTCTACCACAATGTTGGGACATTCAGTTCAGATTAAATTAAAAACAAGATAGAAGCCTAAAGCCTTGAGAAAAATGTTTTTTTCTGGGTCACAATACAGCCAATGTGATGACAAGGTCTTCATGCTCTAAATTTTATAATAAGACCAGAACTTGTGGGAATGGAGAAAATCCTTAAAGAGATATTCTGCAATCACCAGAAAAGTGTTTGCTATCTACTCACCTCTGCCTTGTGAATGTTGTATTCCTTCTGGTTATACTATTTCCTTCATCATAAAAAAGTTGGTCTACAGGATGCCCCACATGTGGAGGATTGCCCATGTACTTTTATGATGTAGCTGCATTTCTAGCAGAGGATTTATACTGTAACACAGTATCTTTAGTGACACCTGATTCCCTTGAGATGTGTCCACAACTAGGAAATAGCCCAGCGCTACAGCCACAGTGCTGCCCATCATAGAGACAGAAGTATACCCTCCACCGCCTATTCAGGTAACACACCACTCCCTGATTGTCCAGCATCAAGGTTCATGGTTCCTCACTGTCTCTGAGAAATTGTATACCAAAATGAACAGCCCTCAAATAAAAGAACTCAACTACAAGAAGAGACCGTTAACAACCACTCCCACCTCATACGTGTGCTTATAGGCATCCATTCTCTATTCTACTGTACCATCCTCATCCACCATCTGCCCTTTTACAAGGTAACGTACTAACAGAGATTAACAAGGTTTCCCAGAACTTGGATTGCCATGACCACAATCCTCAAATAAATGAGCTTCAGTGAGAGTCCTAGAACATTCACTCATAACATCTGACCTTACAGCTATTAGCACTTTATCATCCTTATACATCCCAGCCATGCCTCTCAACTGTCCAGATTTTTGGCTCATATTTTTGATCTGTTCTTAATAATATTGATTTATGGCTCATATTTTTGATCCGTTCCTAATAAAGTTTGTGGTTCTCTGGCAAATTCCTGGGATGATCTGAGTTCTAAAGACACTAAATAATGGCATGTATTTGGAGTTTCAGACTTCAAATCCTTAAGAAAATGTATGTTAAAACAAACCCTGTTAGTTTAATAACTTTCTAAGTTTGTAAGAGTTATATATAAAATATGTTCTATTTTCTGGGCCTTTGTCCACCATTTTGTTTGGCTTTTTCCAGATTCCTTACACTAACAGGTTGAGAGATATGATCCCACCACTTTCTGGAGAAAATGCTACGAAATGTGATAACCTCTCTGTTCTACTTCCATCTACACACAGCCTTATGTTGAAAATACACCAGTCCCTTCAAAAAAATACACAAGGAACTATTTAACAGCTGAAAAAGTGGGCTTTGACATAGAAACTATAACATATGTGCATCCTGAAAGAAGAGACAGAAGCAGAATACAGTAACAGTTTGAGATCTCAGAGAAAAGGCAAAAAATAGCCAGACATAGTACAAAAAGAATGGGTGTTCAACAGTAGTTATTAAAACATATGAGCAGTACCAGAAGAGTGAAGGATACAGAAAACACTACAATAATTCATTCATAATTATGAAAAGCAGACTATGATACATTTCTGAATTTGCTGTAAAGGAAATAAATTTATGCCATCAGGAATCTCAAAATGCCATTAGTATAAAAAAGGTAATACTAAACTTTATAAATCATCAGTATGTACTATTCCTTTACCTTGTACTTGTTAACTGCTTTCTGCACTGTTAGGAAGTTGTGACCACGATGTTCTGGAACACACATCAGACAAACCAAACTCTCATCATCTTCACAGAATAGTTTCAGGCTTTCTTCATGTTCTCTACAGAGACCATCTCCTTTTTTCTCTTGTGGGTCTGGTTCTTGTCCTCTCTGACACTGTATTTGCACATTTTTAATTGCATTTGCTAGTAGTCTGTTCACTGCATATTTCCTGGCTGTGTATTCCTCTCTGCACTCAGGACAGGAAGGTTGTTTCTCACTGTCCCAAACTCTGTCAATACAAGACTTGCAGAAATTGTGCCCACACTCCAGTATCACTGGAACATTCAAAAGTTCAAGGCAAATTGCGCAAATAAATTCCTCCATAACCTCTACAGTTTGTTTACTAGAAGCCATTGTGAACACAGACTGCTTCTGAGTTACACTTGCAGTTATCAAGAACAGGAAAGTTATTGCAGAGACTGCCTTCATTTAAAGGCACAACACACATCTAAAGGAAACCAATTATTTTTATCCCATTACATCTCATAGACTGAGAAACAAATGCTGGTAAACAGAATCCAAAATATCAGTGTGACTTAATCAGTGATCTCTTTTTGTAAACGGTACAGATGTAGGTACTTACGTATTATCGCAACCAGATTTCCGCACTGCCATAATTTGGTATGTGTGTGCGGAAACAGGTTGCTTAATCTATAAAGGGGACTGTGAAGAAGAAAACATTACTCTGTCAATGTGGGTATGAGCCACGAAGAGGAGAAAGGGTGCCAGTTTGTACCTCCTTGCTCCTGAAACTACACAGTGGTGCTCCTCTTTGCAGTGCCTGCATTTGTCAAGACGATGTCAGCTACTGGAAAAGCGAGTCACCAAATACACCCTGCAACAATAGGAGATTGTAAATATGTCAAGGGGAAGGATTGCTGCTTTTCTTAAGTTAGGTAAAGTGCCGAGTTACACAAACTCCAGTCAATAATTTCAGGTAAGGTGCTAACAAAGTGTCCCTATGGCCATACTTTACAAATACAGATAAACTCAAAATCACTTCATAATTTCACGTAGTAAGAACACTTCCCAAAACATCTTATTGCCGGACAATGTGCTTCTTCCTGTACTTTGTGGCTGTTAGCAGTTTTTTTTTTAATTTTGACCTGAAGATGTCTTTACAAATAGTACCCCCCCCCCCCAAAAAAAGTGACCAAAACCATCATTACACGGTCTGCCTTTGCCTTCTCTGAAGGCTTCCTTCCACACAGTCAAAAGAATCCGTTCGTCAGAATAATAGCAGGCATTATAATTCAAGCGTGCGTGTGTAAGGCACTCTGAAAACAGGAAGCAGGTTTCCTCAAATGTTTGTCTTCCCCTTCACAGAACCTGTAATGCAAAGCTAGTCCACAACAAATAAAACAGACCCTAAATACCACATTACAGTGGTTTGTGGCCTCGTTTGTACAGAAGTATTCTAAATTCGCAACCACGAAAATCTGCTTGCGATAATACGTAAGTACCCAGATGTACACTATAATGACTGTTACAACAGCCTTCAAAAAACATAACAACAAATCTACCTCACTGGTGCTAAATATGAGCATCACCTTCTTTGTTCCTGTTTTATTTATTCACTTTCGTTGATCAGATTAATTCACAGAGTATGTGTTTTGAATGGACAGCCAAGGTGATAGTCATATTGACTTGGGGAAATTTGTTTTAAAGACATGGTGTGGATTCCTCTATACTCTTTGTGATAAGTACCATGGGATGTTTTAGATCCAGCTGAGATACCACCTCGGTTTAAAGTCTCCAGTTATGTTTTCTTTTCCTAGTTTTCTGCTTTCATGCTTTGTGACTTTAAAAAAGTCACATAATAGTGCCTTGTTCCCACAAACAATTTGATCACAATTTGAAAAGTGAAAAATAATAAGATTCCTACTTGTCCCATTGGCTCACGCAACAATCATAGACAATGTTGTGATACTGTTTTATGGTAAGACAAGCCAGTGTGCTTGTAAGGAGTAAATCACATCAGGCACACTTTGTCAATGCAGTGCATTGTGGGCCAGGTCAGGTAGTCATTATAGCACAGCACAGGAGTGTCAATGCCGTAGTTTACAAGACAAAGATCTTTAATCTGCATGGAGTCCTGCTGGAACAATTGAGACAGTATGGATCCTGATTTTATTTTCACTTTTAAATTGAAAATAATTTTAGTGAAAGCATATGACTGCACTAACTAGACCAGTGCTTTACGGACACTCCCAAAACAGTCAGCTATACTTTGTGTGTTTTTCTTGGGTAATGAAAGAATGAACAAATAAATGTAGTACTAATATTTCTACCCTGATATGCTTCATAACTTCATTAGCAAGTTTTATTAATATGTGTAAGAATTTTGTTTTAAAAATTTGCATCTCCAAATTAAGAAAGTGAATAAAGAATCACTTAAAACCTTTCAGAATGCAATACCTAGTAACAAACAAAAAGGTGTAGGGTGGTACTCAATAACTACTCATAGTCCTGGGCTTCCCAAATGCCTTATGGTAATCTGCGAATGGCAGTACCAGATGCATATGAAAATAAGCTCAGAGGAGGTTATTTGCAATGAATAAGCAAAAGTGAAGCCTTTTATGAAAGAAATGCCCATTTCTCGCAAATGACTAAGTTATGTAAAAATCAGCATTAAGAAATTAAGAATTACTTTACAAAAGCGTGATAATTCGTAGCCCTACTTTTGTTTGAATATTGAGGTAGTGCATGGCTAAGCACAGTCACATTTAAAAACTTTAAAGAAAGGTACAGATTGCACAGCAGTTAAAATAATTTTTTTAAAGAAAGGGGTTTACAATGTTTTATATGGTGGCATCCTTTTGTGAACACTCTGTTGGTTTCATTAAAGAATAGAGAGGAGGTGATAGGAAGGATTAAAAAAGGGAAGACAAACAAGAGTGGGACACACATAAGGAAAACTTCAAGAAGGCTTGTGCTGGAGGAGGTGGGAGAGGATGGCCACTATTTTTTATATCAGTGGGTAGTGTGGGTGGGAAATAGGTAAGAAGGTGCTGGAGAAAGGATGAGGGAAGAAGGGCTGAGTTAGTGTCAGCAGGTGTCCCAGCCGATAGAGCCTCAAACACATCCACTGCCAGTTGGTGTTGAGATGGAGGACTCTGATGTTGAGAGGGTAGGGGCCTGTGTTGGTGCAGTGGTCAGTACCAACTCAGATAGCGTGTCTTCAACATTCTTAAGAGAGGCTTTAACTGGATGAATTTGTCTGTCCACTACCAACACCAGTATGTTCTCTACCAAGCTCTGAAGCCCCCTTTTGGTGAGGCTTGTCAGGCTGCCACATGCCGGAGAGCCTGCATGACCAGTGCCTCCACCCCAACCCTTTGAGAATGTCCCCAGACGGGCAGAGAGTGAACATTCCCTAGCCTGGGAGGTAAATGCCTGGGCTGCTCCTGAGGGATTTGAAGCTGTAAAAATAAAGTAAAATAAATGGGAGAGAAACAAAACAATAAAGAAGAAATAAGTGCATAATCAAAATAACAAAAATGGTGGGAAAAAAAGATTCGGAGGGACAAAAGAGAAAATGCACAATAAATCCACACATCATGTTCATGCGCCGTTTCATATACCATTAAAATATTACATTAAAGTCTTTACTGAAGTAAAACTTGTGTACAGGAAGTGCTTATGCATACTATGGGAGTACTCAATTGAGAAGTGCTTGTGTACTTGGGACGAATGACATGATTACTGCACTTGAAGGGGACTATGTATCTCTTGAACTTTGTACATACTATACATTCAAAACTTTCTATTTGTATTTCAGTTAATACTTTCTGTGTGGAGTCTGTATGTTCTCCCTGCATTCATGTGGGTTTTCTCCGGGTACTCCGGTTTCCTCCCACGTTAGAAAGACATGCATCTGGAGTGTTTCTCCCTGGGCCTCCCCTAAAAATTGGCTTTGTTCAAAGTCAGACTTTCCTGGTAAACAAATGTTAAATAAATAAATAAACTACTGAACTTAAAATACCATTTGTAGTCATTAGAAGTAATGAGTAATGCAGTTTATATTTACATATGTGTAACATTAGCTTAAACTGTAATGGTTTCAGTTGCATTTCTTTCATCTGCAAAGCTATAAAAATGTTTTCTTTATAACATGAAAAACAGTTGTAAAAATAGTGCAGCAGTTATGCATGGACATATTTCTCTTTTTTAAAATTAATATAATGATTTAAAATCCTGTTTTATACCTCTGATACATATTACAAAATAGTAAGACAGAATTCTCTTGGACTTCAGTTAAACTCACCAGTAGATTTGGCCTTTCTATTCTTCTTTGTTGTTGCTGGAGGTTATACTGAATTGCTTCCTCAGCTGCAATTAGAAAAGAGAAGACAATTCTTGTTTACCTGAACCTGCAATTGTTTTTTTTAGAGTGTCCATTCCACCTGCACCATGTCTTTGGAATGTGGGAGGAAACTGGAGCACCCAGAGGAAACCCATGCAAATGGAGGGAGGACATGCAGACTGCACATAAAGCACCCCAGCCAAGATTCAAATTGGACAACCTCTTGCTGTAAGGCAACAATGCTCTGCACCACCACGCCACCCTTCATACATATGCATAGCTGTACAAATTCATATAATTATATGCCAATATTCTCTGCCATGCAAGAGTAAAATAAATGTATGAAATGTGTGAAATGTTGCTTTCAAAATACTATTCTGTGCATGTAACATTGGGCTAGATTCTGTAAAGTTTTTGGATTTTGCCACATTACACCAATATCAGCGTTAAACTTACAGATAACAATATAATATGTAAATGTGCCACAGTGACCTTAGAATACCTCAGTACACAAGGGTGTATCTTAGTACCAACAGAGTACTAAACATACCTGCAAGTAATCCATAAGTAATGAGAAATCACTATCAAAGTGTGTTGTACATCAACACAATTCAAGCATCCGGACAGTCATACATACATACCTATAACAAAATCTCTCCAGTAAACTTAAGGACAGCTACAGAATATAACAGACTATAAAAAATGATAACTATTCCAATGTAAGCGGCATGGTATTTGTAATACACATTATCAGAAATCTGTCCAGAAACATAATTCATTTACTAACAAAATATACTTGCTCCATGACAAGACCCATGTCATTTGTGATACATCTTCAGAAATTTGTGTGGTAAGCTTAGAGGCAACTACAGATGTCTCCGTAAGTCATGTACTAATAAAATATACCTACTTGCATTTACTGATGGAATCTGTAACATTTCTAATAAAATTAACAGACAAAGGGAAATCATGGCTAGATCACCACAGCTAACATTATCTAACAACATGTTCAGGATTTGTATGGTAAACACAAGTAATGCCAACACCCAAGATAAGTGGGAGATAGAAAAGAAGATGTGGGGTATGGGTGAACAAGAGGGACACACAAGGGGATGTTGGAATAGGAAAACCTGAAGGAAAGTTAGAAGGGCAAGGGTCTTTTTTTTATGTGAATAGGTTCCATTTTTTATAAGAATATAAGGAAAAGTAAAGACAGGGAAAGAGGGTGATGGCCATCACAGCAGGTATACCCATAAAACAAATATTACAACACATGACAGACGAAGGTTGGAAACAAACAGTAAGGACAGGTAAGTTATACAGACAGCATACTGTACAATATAGGCAAAGGCAAAGGAAAGTTGTCAAACAGGGTAGGAATGCATACCAGCCATGTTGAAATGCAGAAAGCATATCTACCTATGCACTATCATGTTACGACTTACATCCTTCTTAGCTGAGAATTGTTGATTGAAGGCTCAGTGTCTGCTATTCTAAAAGTGTATTAGTTCTGGTTTAAGCACTTGGACTTCAAGCCAGTTATTCTACATTAAGAAGGTTTGTGGTCTGCACTCTTGTGGGAGGAGAGGCTGGATTCTGCCCTTCTGAGCTTGGAACTTCTGGTCACAGGTTTATTGTGCCTGCTTATTTGAGCTGTTTCTTTATGAAATTGGTGTGCCTTGTTGCTGTAGCATAGACCAGATGCAGGCCTGCTGAAACTAGCTTTGTTTGTATAACTTCAGCACTGCACCCTAGTAGCGGGAGTGTTCAGTTAGAGCTTGTCTGATTGAAGACTGCTGGAACAGGGCTCAATTTTGAGGTTTTTTTCTGGTTAATTGGGTAACTTGTTTAAATCAGTTTGTTCCTTTTCTATTGTTTATATATATATATATATATATATATATATATATATATATATATATATATATATATATATATATATATATATATATATATATATTGCACTTTATTCATCTGTTTTTACTGTATTTGTGTTTCTTCCTACTTTATTACTAGGGCCATTAACTACAACTCTGATCTGAGATATATAAAAATAAGTATCCTTTTATGTGCATTTAAAGTGTTTTTTTGATTGTATCTGCTTTATTTTCTGAAAAAAAAAATACTTGTTTCCTGCCTTTCTAAGCTTGTATAGTCCAGTTTTCAGGTTAGTGCTGAATTCAGGGCCGTGTTACACCTCCAGGTTAGTGGCACAGCACAATGCCTCAGAGATCATCCATGTGCAACTAACAACAAGCAAAACAGCAATTCAAATTGTAGCTTGCTACAGATCACCCACCATGACCCAGGACCCTCATTCCGCATTTCTGGAGACACTGGGAAACATAAAGGTTCTTCCAAACACCCTAATATTGGGTGATTTCAATTACCCAAATATTAACTGGGAGAACTACTCAAGTACTAACTCCCTTACCCAACACTGTCTAGAATTTATAAACTCAAATGCCCTGGATCAACTGGTCAACACTCCCACCAGAGGTGACAACATATTGGATCTGGTCATCACCAACATGGGTGACCAGTGTTCCACACTGGAGGTCAACCCCTCGCTGGTTAGATCTGACCATAAACAAATCACTTTAGATATCCACATTCTGCCCCCACCCCTGGACAAGGAAACCACTGTGAAAAACTTTTCAAAAGCAAACTTTACTTTACTGAGGTGGAAAGTTTCAAAGCCCCCATGCTAAAGGATAATGCTGTCCAAGCTGCAAAATCCTTTACTAATGCATTCTACGGGCACCTACAAGAATGCATGGATCGTGCTATCCCAAGCAAAGCCAAGACTCACTCCTCCAAGAAAAGGAAACCAGTCTGGTGGACCCCTGCCATAAACAAGCTATACAATAGAAGGAGGAAACTAGTACAGAAAAGAGTAAAATCCCAAGAAGGGAAGACATCCCTGATCAGTATCAGCAAGAAACTATGATCCCTTGTAAAATCATCCAAGGCGAGCTTCAAAAGAAAAATTGCCAAGGACTCCAAGATAACCACAAAGCATTCTTTAGCTATGTCAAGAATCTAAGTGGCAATGCTCTGATCTACTCGGAGTTAGTGCAGAAAGGCACAAAATACACTGAACCGACCAATATTGCCAACATCCTGGCAGACAGGTTCAGTGCAAACATCACCCCCAAAAGGGCCCATAACCATATCAGAAGAATGTAGAGCCCCTGAAATCACAGACACTCAGGTTAAAATAGACCTCTCCAAAGCCATAAACACAGCATCAATTGGACCAGACGATGTCCCAGGCTGCGTTCTACATGAGCTCAAAGATGAACTAACCCCTCACCTAAACACACTGTTCAAACTCAGCCTCTCCACAGGCTACGTACCCATAGAGTGGTGCAAAGCAGCGGTTATTCTGCTCCACAAAGGTGGAGCCACAACCAACCCCGGGAACTATCACCCTATAAGCCTGACTAGCTTGGTCTGCAAGGCTATGGAGTGCATCATCGTGGAACTTATTAACAGAGATATTGAGAACCTCCAAACACTGGACCCTACCCAGTTCAGCTTTGTTAAGGGCAGATCATGCCTCCTAAACCTGGTGGACTTCTTTAAGACAGTTACCAAGGCATTAGATGAGGAAAAGGTGGTAGACACAGCCTACCTAGACCTCGCAAAGGCCTTCAACACCATTCCCCATTCTGGTATTATAGACAAGCTCACCAGCCTGAACATAAACCCCTATGTCAGAAGATGGGTTGCCAACTGGCTCATAGACAGAACCCACATGGTGAGAGTTGTGGGAGCTAGGTCTGACTCTAAACCGGTTACAAGTGGCGTTCCCCAGGGCTCAGTCCTAGGACCCCTCCTGTTCGACATATACTTCTCAGAGGTACAGGCAAGCAAAGGAGGACTATGGCTGACCATGTTCACAGATGACTGCAGACTAGGGGCTATAATTGACTCTCCGGCTGACACAGACATCCTGCAAAAGGGTCTCACTGAGATACCTGGTGTCAAAATCATGGCCTCAAGATAAATTCCAAAAAGTGCATAGTCATCCCCTTTGGAAAAAACAAAGTACCCACAAGCTACCACATAGGTGGTAGTCCCCTAAATATGGAAAACGTAATAAGGGATCTGGGGACCTAAGTAGATAGCAATCTCTCCTTTGATAATCACATTGCCAAAGTGGTTAGAAAATCATTCTATGTGGCCCACCTAATCACAAAAGGGTTTAGATCAAAAGAGGTCATTGTGCCTCTCTACTCATCACTCATCAGACCCATCATAGAGTACAATGCCCGATTTGGGATGTACCTTACAAGACACCTGCAACAGCTGGAAAGACCACAGATGTACTCACCAAGAGGATCACTGGCCTCAAAAAGATGCCCTGTGCAGCTCGACTGCAGAAACTCCAGCTGTACTCGGTTGCATACTGCCTACTCAGAGGTGATCTCTGCCGGACATACAAGGCCATGTCCAACCCAGAATTGATGGACATGCTCCACCTAAAGAAAACCTTATCCCCTCGAGCCACACACTCTAGGGGTCTAATCCTCACCACAACAATAAATAGGATGTGCTGGAGGGATAGATTCTTGTCCCAGAGACTTCCCTTGCTTTGGAGCAAGATTCCAATCTACATTAGGCAGAGCTCCTCGCTAACACTCTTCAAGAGAAACCTTGATGAGTGGACGGGAAACAGAAAGTTCACCACAAGGATCACTTCAGTGGCTCTGCTGGACAGAGGCACAGGGAACTAATCTAAGGGGGCAGTGAAAGCCAACACATTTTGGCTAGGCTTATAAATGCCTTCAGGCAGATAGCCTAGTACCTACCTATAAACCTATGAACCCATGAAAATGTTGCAAACTGTATGGCAGTCATACCTGAATGTGTATGACCAATGGTATCTGTGTGCTGTAGGGTAATAAATAAGGACCACTCTATAAAGTGGATAAATAAACACATATCAGTCTGTCAGCAGTGCAGGTGTAAGCCAAGCAGCATCACAGATGAGAAAATGCAGGTCTAACAATACCAGATAACTCCAGCAGAGGACACAACCAAACCTGCAACCATGCATGTGAAAAGCAAACAACCAAGCATAGTGCCAAACAGCTGCAGTGCACCAAAGCAGCAAAATGGCTGCTAAATGCACAAGTAGGTGTACACAACTCAAATAAATGTGTAATGGAATGCACATATGTTACACACATATGCCATGTCAAAGGCAACATGCAGGTGTATGGTTATACATATGACTGTGACTGTCAGTGGCCTAAATGGAACATGCATGGAATCAAGGTCAATACACAAACACATACCAATGACGTAAGAATATTTACAAAAATATAACACTACAGCTTAAAAATGTATAAGGTTGTGCACATGGATTTCAACAATGTACACTGGGTAACACACAGGTATAATGAGAACAAGGGCGTATTGCAAGCAGTATCCACTGACTTGCGTACAGATATAAAATGACCATACATTTGGGACATATTCACTATGTTAGCAACATAATACATGGCAATGCTCAATAATTGCAATTAAGGCAAACATATCTGTAAAATATAATACAGAAATATGAAGATAGAAATGAGGTGGACAACCTGGGCCCACATCAAGGGAAAAGCAGGACAGGGTAAGCTGACACACTGCAAATGCATGACTACAGCACATAAGGATCTATGGAATCCAAACCAAAATATATTTAAGCAAATGGAAAATGTACATCACATGGGCAGAATGATTTATGATGTCTACAGAAATGGCCATGTATAAAACACACATGCACAGAAATTTGCAATCATGCAACATCAACATGCATAGGTCAGCAAGCTAAGAATTTCAAGCACATGCACATATACTGTCATGCAAATGCTTACTAAACAAATTCAGGTGCATGCCATGCACTCTGCTCATTAGAGAGCAGACAGCACTCCTGTGAGCATCATTACAGCACATAAATGGTAAGTCAGTGAATGTTCACATATCAAAGGTACAATTGTGTGTCAGTATGGATCTGACTATGTGCAGACATATGAACAAGCTGTTAATGTGTACAACTGCTTGTGGAAGGTGTGAACTTATATGAATAGGTAATAGATGTGGAAATTTAGGATACAGTAAACACGGTGTAATGTACTCTTACAGAATAAATTATCTGCACCACTGTGTATAGATTAAAGCTATATTGGTATTTGATGCAGTCAGCAAAGGACTACACATAGCTATGATATATTTGTTGTAAAATTTCACAGTACTTTAAAAATGAAGACAGATACGTTCCTTTCTCTCTTTCAGTGGATTTTATTAACTAACAGTAGACACATGCGGGAGCCTCATGGAAAGTACCAGGGAGACTCCCAGAACAAAGAAATAAACAAGCTTATATACTGGTGATATTGCTGATAGTACAAAAATATAAAACTGGACCAATTAGATTATTACACAGGGCAATTAACCAATCAAAGGTTTACCCATAAACATAAGACAATTCACATCATCATATCTCTAGGCAAAAGAGAAAATCGGATATACTTCCATAAAAGGCACATTTCCTGCCTTCAAGCAGAATCTAGCTTGTTCAGTATTTTTCCATTGTTCACAGTTCAGAGTTAACAGTACTCAGTACATCTCAGTTTATACAAACTGTCACATACTCAATTCCCTTGAAACACATGCTTTGGCTGTTCATGTTCTACAATCCCCCATTTGATGCTGTGTAAGCATCATCATTTAACCTGTCAAACATTTGCCACAGATCTAGCATAACCATGCTACTAGTCTTTTCATCATTGAGAGACATTTTCATTTCATTATCTACAGTCATAGGTGCAGGCATATAAAATTTAGGCACTTTTTACACAGTTTTTGAAGATATCAATTTTAAGATCAGTGCTTTGATTAGAAATAAGACAATAAAAGCAACAATTGCTAATACTGCAATTAACAAGATCAGCTTCAACAGTCCACCACCCCAACCTGAGAACAGGTTGGTTAACCAAGCCCATGTTGAGCTATCAGCCTCTTTGGCCTCTGAAAGTTTGGAAATTCTCTGAATCAGTTCAAGGTGACTCTCAATTGCATGCTGATTGTCAGGAATAAAAGTACAGCACTCCTCCTGGATTAAAGCACAAGTTCCTCCTTTTGCCGCTAGGGTGAAATCGAGGGCCATATGGTTTTGGAGTACTACAGCCCTCATGGCAGTCAGTTCATCAGCTACTAGTTCTAGGGCAGAAAATGTAGTATTGCTCAAGATTTCAAGCAGTTTAGATAACTTTCTCAGTTCCCAAATTGATTTCACTGCTCCGTATGATGAGATTATACCAGCCCATGATATTACATCATCACCCAAGTCCATATGGGACAGTCCTTTGGTACTAGCATGAGCCAGGTCATGATGATAGATCCATGAAGCATCAACTTTACCTACCGGATTGGCAGGCTTCTTGACCTCTCGAACGTTCCGAATTTTTCTCTTAGGTAATGTAGATACATGTCGGATAGCTGGAACTAGGTACCCCAGGAAACAGCTGCCAGACCAGTTTCCTGGTAGCCATTTATATGCTTTTCTTCCACACACAAAATAACAGTTCTCTACTTTGATTGTGATATTGATAGGCTTAAAGTGATTCTCAGCATTCTGCCGCCCTTCAAATATTTTCCAGTAGACAGTTTCTATTTTCCGGGAAAAGTTAGCTATAGAGTTTTTCACAATTATTAATATAGGTGAGAAATCAGTTACACAACCCCATGCAGTGCAGTTATATACCACCATTTTGTTGCAATGGCTCCACCCTACTCTGATTTTATCAAGTTTCTGGAAACACACAGTTCCATTTTGATGGACAGACAACTGTAATGCTACTTTGTGTTTCAAAATAACTCTTGATGTGTCATAGATCAGATTCGTCCATGTCTCTTTAATCTCTAAAGGAACTATATTTAGCATCAATCCCCCATGAACCGTAGGAATGGCAGTGCAGATCCAGCAATTTGAAACATTAAGGGATGATGCATAAGTATATTTTATAGCTTGGTAGGTATTGAATGGTGGATGCCATGCAGTTCTTTTGGCATGAGGTATTACTGTAGCAGAAAATAGGAATGGCCACAGTAAAAATAGAAGAACAACAAAAATAATCACCAAGATTGTTGTACAGTACCTCAGTGGAAATGGTGGTCTCGGTGGTATGGTATTAGAATGGAGAAGTGTTCCGATTGAAGAAATGTCAGACATTGTTAGGTGCAGGAACAGTATGGCTGCGAGTATGGGAAGCGATAGGTGGAGATCTGGAGCCGTGAAAGGTAGAGTTGTTTGATCTTCGGAAGGGACGACTTTCTTAATGTGTGATATATGAATCCAGGTTTGTGAGCCTTGTAATCGTACTGCTGAAGAGGCAATAGAACCAGGTAAGGCCCTTTCCAACGAAGTTGCAGTGCTGTTTTTCTTGGAAAAGACTTGACGTATACCCAATCGCCTGGTTGTAGTTCGTAAGATGTAAAAGGATCAGGGTTATGTTGTGCAGCTGCTACTTGGCGGTGATAACACTGTAAGAAAAAAACAAGAGAAGTGCAGTATACAATAACATCATGATCAAACGCATCGTACTCAAAAAAGGGTGGTGGTGGAGTCATGGGTATTCGCATAGGTCGGCCCATTAGAATTTCATGAGGAGAAAGACCTTTAGTAGAATGTACTTGTGCTCTCATAGAGAGCAAAGCTAGTGGTAAGGCCTGTACCCAAGTGAGGCCTGTTTCAGTAGTCATTTTTGCTAGTCTAGTTTTCAGTGTTTGAAATGTTCTATAATTCCAGATGCCTGCAGTCTATATGGACAGTGGAATTTTAGAGTGATGCCCAACATAGTACACAGTGAGTCAATTAATTGAGCTGTAAAATGTGTTCCACAGTCTGAATATGTATAACAAGGAACACCAAATCGAGGTATAAAGTCATAACAAAGTTTTTTAGCAACTGAGATAGCATCATTTTTCGCACAAGGGTATGCTTCTAATCATCCAGAAAAAACATCAACAACAGTTAAAACATATTTAAAACGTGCACAAAGTGGTAATTCAATAAAATCCCATTGCAAAGCACAAAATGGTCCCAATGGTTTTAGTAAGGGTTGTACGGGAGCCATTGTGCCTTTGGAAATATTGTACTGTAAACAAATGGAGCATTTGCTCACAAAGTGCTGTACAGAAACAGAAAGCTTTGGGGCAAACCAATCCTTTTGTATTTGTTTTATTAAGGTTTGTACCCCAACATGGGCTGGCAAATGATAAGCTTTAATGAGGGAATTTAGCATGGATAGGGGGCAAACCAATCTGCCATCTGGATGTTGCCAAATTAAATCAGATAATTTAAAACAATTTTAAGCCAGCCATGTTTTTCTTTCTGATTCTGAGACCTCATTCTGTAAAGCTTTTAGTACTGTATCATCAAAAGTTTTCATAGGTTGTAATGGCTGCAAAAGGTGACCCTGTACAGTTTGTGATAAAGCAGCCTGTTTAGCAGCCCAGTCAGCAAAATTATTGCCTTTACTTTCAAAAGTGTCATTGGATTGATGGGTTGCACATTTAACAACAGCAATTTCAGAAGGTAACAATAAGTCTTGTAATAAATTATTGATATAAAAATGTTTTTTAACGGGTGTTCCCGAAGATGTTAAGAACCCTTGTTCTTTCCATAATATACCAAAATCATGAACAACACCATGGGCATAACGGGAATCAGTATAAATAGTAACAGACTTGTCTTTAGCTGGTTTACATGCATGTCATAATGCCACTAATTCAGCAGCCTGCACGGAGGCGCCAGTAGGTAATAATGCTGATTGCAATACTTCATTCGGTGTGCAGACTGACCAAGCAGCTTGGAATTTTCCGGAGTTTGTTCTTAAACAGGATCCATCAACAAAAAGAACTAAATCAGGATTTTGCAAAGGAGTATCAAATAAATTCAACCTAGGAGAAAGAACAGAGTTAACTACTAACACACAATCATGTGGTTCGCCCTCGTCTGAGGTTGGTATTAAAGAGGCAGGGTTTAGTGGTGGGCAGCGTTTAATTTGTAAAGCAGGATTTCCCATTAAACTTATTTCGTACTTAGTAAGGTGTGCATTTGAAAGATATTGTGTTTTAGTTTTCAAAAGTAAGGCTTGAACAGCATGCGGGACTACTAGTACAGGGTCATGTCCCAGGGTTAGTGGAGCTGCCATATCTGCCAAGACGGCAGCAGCAGCCACAGCCTGTAAGCAAGCTGGATAACCAGAAGCAACCGGATCCAATTGAGTGCTATAGTAAGCAATTGGTCAGTATCCTCCAGTGCGTTGCTGGGTTAAGAGACCCAGAGCAGTCTTATTTCATTCGCAACAAAAGAAAACGAAAGGTTTAGAATAGTCCAGTAACTCTAAGGCAGAAGGATTTACCAGGGCTGTTTTAATTGCCTGAAAAGCCTCATCATGCTGTGACGTCCAGGGTAGAGGGTCTGTAATGTCCTTTTTCAAGAGTTGCAACAGAGGGGCGGTAATTTCTGAAAAATTAGACATCCACTGTCTGCAGTATCCTGCTAGACCAAGGAACCCTCTAAGTTGCCTCTGGGTTACAGGACGAGGTGCAGTTTGAATAGAACTGATACATTTTGGGAGTATCCGATGAGAACCCATTTCAATTATGTGTCCTAAATACTGTACTTTATCTTGACAATATTGTAATTTTGATTTATTTACTTTAAATCCTCATGCGGCTAGAAATTTTAACACTAAAAGAGAATCTTCCTTACAGGCGTTACTGTCTGGGGAGGCTATAAGTATATCGTCCACATATTGGACTAGTACTGAATGTGGCGGTAGCTGTAAATCTTGTAATTGCCTATGCATTTCCCTTGAAAATAAAGTCGGAGATTCTACATACCCCTGGTGCAATCGGGTCCAAGTATACTGTTGCCCTTTGTAGGTAAAAGCAAACAAATATTGACTATCAGAATGTACTGGGATAGAGAAAAAAGCTGATGAAATATCTATTACTGTAAAACATTTAGCTGTAGGTGGGATACAACTTAAAATAGTGGCAGGGTTTAGCACAAATGGGAAGACAGGCATAACTGCTTTGTTAACTTCCCGTAGATCTTGTACAAATCTGTAAGCTTGTTTACCAGGTTTCTTTACTGATAATATTGGAGTATTACATGGGCTTGTGGTGGGTACTATTATCCCTTGCTGTGCTAGTGAAGAAATAACAGGGGCTATACCAGAAATAGCCTCAGCCATTAGAGAGTACTGTGGTACTCCCGGCAATTTTGCTCCAGGTTTTAGAGTTATTTTTACAGGGATAGCTGAAGTCAAAAATCCTACGTCATTATCATGAGTTGTCCACAAGCAAGAGGGCAGGGAGTGTAAATCTTTATTTCTGTTAGAATCTGACTGAATACACATTGATTGCAATGTGATAGTATCATCCAAGGCTGCTAAAGTAGTGTCCTGTTGGTCTGAAGGTACTTGGAGATAGACTTCATCAGCTGTGCAAAAGATGGTGGCCCCCATTTTGCACAATAAGTCTCGTCCTAATAAATTTAAAGGTGCCGATGGTCCTACTAAAAAGGCATGATTATCCTGCAATGGTCCCAAAGTTATTGGGACCAGAACGGTTTCAGAATACTCGATAGGTATACCGGAAACACATACTCCTTTAGTCACTTTATTAGAAAGTGGAATATTCATGGCTGTTCTGCTAGATAGCATAGATTTAGTTGCTCCGGTATCAATCAAAAATGGATATGGTTTGTTTTTAACTAGTGACATAACATGTGGCCCGTCCTGATCCACAGGAAGGAAGGGGTACAACTGCTGTTGTTTCTGTTCAGGGAGCCTTCATTGTGGTTGTTGTCGAGGGTTTGGCGTCCAGTTAGAATTCCATTGTTGTGGCACCTCAGTATATGGTGCAGGTTGTTCTGCCAAATATGGAAACTCATTTTTCCATTGGCCAGTCTAGCCACAATTGAAACATTCATTCTGATTACTTGGATTCTGGATTTGGGTGGGTTGTGTACCTTGATAGTTTTGTTTATTGTGAGTAGCTGGACTGTGACATCTACCCCTCCCCCGTCCCTGCCCTCGTCCTCTACCTCAATGACCGGGTTGGCCCAGAGCATTACACATTTGAATTTGTGCTTGTACTAATTTTTCCTGTAAATCCTTCTTTTCTTTAGCCAAATGGTCAGATAGGTATTGTACTTGCTGGACTAACTCATGCAGGCCCAGACTGAGCCAGTTCAAACATACTTCTTTTAATTTATCTCCCACTTGAGGGCATAACACATCCACAAAAGCAGCTGACAGTCCACTCTGTGCTGGCCCTTCGGTGGGCGCTGGGTATCCGGAATATGCCTCAAAGGCATTAGTAAGTCATTGTAAATATTCATCTATAGATTCATCTTCTCTTTGTAAGACTGATTTAATTTTAGACCAATTTGGGGTAGGTGGCACTATGACGATAATAGCATCAACAATTCGTTGTCTAACTGCTTCAAAACCATTTTCCCCTTGTGTGTTATGTTTTGGTATTGGAGTGGAGACATTAGTATGATCCCATATACATTTCATCAGATCAGCTGGAACAGCGTATTGGAGGACAGTTTTAACTTCTTCTATAGTAGGATTTTGTAAACATATGTGTCCTGCTCATACATGTTGAAACTTTGCTGGGTTATTATGAATGGGTGGTAGTGATTTGGTAATAGCTTGAAAATCAACTGCCGACCACGCCCTAGGTACGATGACAGTAGCCGGTTGTTCCGCATCTCTGGCATGTGCTGGATTTGGAACCTTCCTCAGTGGAAATACTCCTGCTTCATCTGACGAGCTCGTGCTCGAATCAGAAGTGAAGCTTTGATGAGATTTATCTGGATTAATGTAATCATCCTTATCCTTAACCACAATTGGGCATTGCTTATAATATTTACCCTTGTGTGAATAAACCGTTTTCCTATTTTGAGGTATTTTTGGCTAACTGGACCTAGGGTCAAAAAGCATTTGCACTTTTCTTTTGTACTGTTTCTTAATCTTAGAGCGGGTCACTCTAGGGGATGATTTGCCTGTATCTATTTGGTGGGGTTGTTCTATAGTCAGGCAACTAGGCTGGCCTCCTATCACCTGATCTCCCCATCTGGGGTCCTGAATGATTTGCTCTTTCGTCCGCCATCCTTCACTCTGTATTGTATAACTAACAGTTCCATCCTGTAGTTGTGAAGGTTGATATTGTGGTGGAGGAGCCATAGGGGGTGGGGGGAACCATGGATTATCATCTTCAGATGATTCTGGTATCTGTAGTTTATTTAATTCTTGTACTGGATATAATCCCTTAAAGGGTGGGTCTTTTAAACATTTACCATTAGCTATGTCTAGATTCTTAGTAGTTTGTCGCAGTTCCTTTATCTGCTCTTTTAACTTTTGTTGACTATCCTTAAGACTACTAATGACCAAATCTTTTTCTCGTTCTTTTGCCTCACACATCCAATCATTAAAAGCTGCCCAGCACAACCCTGGTATTTTTCCTTTCTTTTTTAATTTTTTTCGTAAATTAGTCAGAACATCTTTATTAAAACTACCATTTTCCTGAAAAGCAAGATCGCCGTCGTCCTTAGTAAGGGTGATCCACTGATCTAAAAACATACAACTGTCCCGGGACACCCGATAAAACGTATAACCAGCTGGTGTACCTTTTTATGGCTCATTTATTTTTCCCGCACTCACTCCCATTTTCACTCAGTACCCCACTATCACTCGATGAGCTATAACTGTTTACCACAACTTTAGCTAAGGCGTTATGAAAACGTCTTGTTACACCACTCTCATACAAGATGCTATACCTGTTTGACACAGGTTTAGCTAAGGCATTATAAAAAGGTCTTATTACCCCACTCTCATACAAGAAGCTATACCTGTTTGACACAGGTCTAGCTAAGACATTATAAAAACGTCTTTTTACCCCGCTCTCATACAATAAGCTATACCTGTTTAACACAGGTCTAGCTAAGACATTATAAAAACGTCTTTTTCCCCACTCTCATTCCTCCTTACATACGTATGACGCCAGTTTATTTTCTGGATTAACCCCACTCTCATACTGCGTATTCAAAGCAGAAAAGAAATGCATGCCACTTACCTTAAAACGACTGAAGGAGAGAAATCATAACTTTGTCAGAAAAAAAAAATTTGTTCATAAAACTTTAGAAGGCAGACAGGGACAAAAAAATGAAAGAAATACCACAGAAACAGAAAAATCTGTTGTGGGCCCTTTTAGCAGTATTTAATTCAGTTCTCAACTGCTGCAGCTTGCTCTTAATTCAGATCTGAGTAAACGGCACCAATTGTAAAATTTCACAGTACTTTAAAAATAAAGACAGATACGTTTCGTTTTCTCTTTCAGTGGCTTTTATTAACTAACAGTACACACGTGCGGGAGCCTCATGGAAAGTACCAGGGAGACTCCCAGAACAAAGAAATAAACAAGCTTATATACTGGTGATATTGCTGACAGTACAAAAATATAAAACTGGACCAATTAGATTATTACACAGGGCAATTAACCAATCAAAGGTTTACCCGTAAACATAAGACAATTCACATCATCATATCTCTAGGCAAAAGAGAAAATCGGATATACTTCCATAAAAGGCACATTTCCTGCCTTCAAGCAGAATCTAGCTTGTTCAGTATTTTTCCATTGTTCACAGTTCAGAGTTAACAGTACTCAGTACATCTCAGTTTATACAAACTGTCACATACTCAATTCCCTTGAAACACATGCTTTGGCTGTTCATATTCTACACTGTATATTATGACCACACATGACATTTGTATAGCCAACACATGGCACACAACACCACATCATGCTCATGGGACATCATGACAACTGTCATTCAAAACACATGGGAAATGACATGTCCTTCTGTTGCACATACATGATATGGCAGTACACAAATGCAAACCTTACCACAGTGACAATGCTAGACTATGGAAAACATCTGTTGTTTGTCATTTGCCTTCAGTAAAACACATGGTTTTAGGTTAATTGTTGCAGCACTAGCTACAGGTTAACTGCCACAGTGCATGGACAGCTGAATATGGAAGGAAAGTTTAATGTGTTAATGTGTCTGAAACATAATTAAATGTCACAAGACAATGGGCAGGATTCATAAAGGCTTGCACGGAGTCTAAGAGTAGTGTAAGACTCCATGCAGCCTTTGCGATCCAGGAACAGCCCAAAGTCCGTGTAAGAGACCAGCTAAAATGTCTCTTACACGGAGTGGGCATGGATAAGCTAATCACCTCACTTGCAGCCGAATAGCATGCAAATGAGGTTGATTAGTGATCCAGGAAGCCCAAAGCAGCCCATGTAAGAGACGTTTTAGCTGCAGAAATGTACTCAGTTGACAACTGAGTACGTTTCTGCAAAAAACACAATGGAGCCATGTCAGCTCCAAATAAAGGGTGCATATGTGTCAGGCAGCATGCCAATGGCCAAATATGTGGCCATTGGCAAGGTACCCCCATGCAAATATGAGAAATAAATAAAATTTTTTTCGGCGATCACCGGTGTTTAAACGCAGCGCAGCCCCACACAAACGGGCTGCGCTATATAAAACATAAAAACGAAGGATATAAACCCACAAATGTGAGTTTTATGCAATACATGGATTTATAATGCAGGGACCAGCAGACCAAAAACAACATGGCCACCGTTTAGTGATTGCTAAGGGGGGAAGCTGAGTCTAAGAGATGTAACTAAGCATTAGTAGGCAATCTGATGCAAATGAGTATTAGGATACTGAATTCCACTGTCACATAGCAAATGAGCACATCCTGAGTAGTGTAAGCGTTACATAAGGGGGAGGAACAGAGTAGGAGATAGGTGACATCACAGGGGGGAATGGCAGAAAGAAATGCAGTTCATTGGAGGTCAGAGTTACATGACAGACGTCAGACACATATAATGGAAAGAGGAGTGCCACAACATAAGCATGGGAAAGTCAAGAAATGGAAGGTGTACACTGTTGCCTACACCAAAGTTTCTTGCTGGGCGTGCATGCGCACGTGTGCGCGCCATGAAGCGCGAGTAAGACAGTGTGCACGTGTGTAAGGCAGACTGAGCATGTGGGAGCGTGCTGGGAGATGTTTAACACTGTTTGCATGGGTGTGTGCGCGTTTTAACCCGAATAAGCAGATTCTGAACCGTGTAAGCATGTGTGCACGCGTGTAAGCCACTGTGAGCGTGTTTCTGCTAGTATGCACACTGCTCCCCCCTGAGGAAACAGAAAGGAAAAAGGAAGTAACAGAATTAGTAGGAAGCTAGCAGGGAATACTGCTGGAGCTAGCAGGTGAAAACAATTAGAAGCAGGCAATTAGACAGGCAGAATAGTAGCTCAGCCCAACACTTCAAACTCTGCAAACAGCAGTGCAAGATGTTTCTCTCAAGAGACACTGCAAGACAGGAGTAAGCTATTAGAAGTGAAAACTGAAAAAGCTGAACTCAGAGCAGAAATGTTAGGGGCTGCCACAGCTGTCATAATGAGACATAGGCGAATAGCTGAGGGTGGTGACAATGCAGATGATGCCAGACAACCCACAGTGAGGAGACGGAGAAGAGTGTACAGGCCCAGGGTCACCTACCACGGGTTACATGAGCTGAAGATAGTAGAGCGCTATAGAGTGGACAGAGAGCTCCTGCAGCAAATAGTGGAGCTGTGCAGGCCACGCCTCACACAAAGAAACAACAGAGGGGAACCCATCCCAGTGGAAACCAAGGTATGTGTTGGCCTAAGAATACTAGCAACAGGTACCTTCCAGAGACCAACTGGTGATATGATGGGGATATCACAGGCATCAGCCTCCAGGGTACTGCACCAGTTCCTGGATGCCATGTCAGCATGTCGGTGATCATGTATATTTCCCCAATGCCCGTGAGGTATTGGCCAGCAATATGCATCTCTTCCAGCAAATAGCGGAATACCCTGAGGTAGTGGGTGCAATAGACTGCACGCACATACGCATCAAAGCACCAGCCGGTGAGCGGGGTAGGGCCTACATTAACCACAAGGGCTTCCCCTCCATCAACTGCCAGGTCATGTGTGATGCCCAGGGCATAATAATGAATGTGTGTGCTGGCTGCCCTGGGAGCTACCATGATTCCCACATCTGGCATTTGATGCAGCTGTACCAGACATTTGCCAATAGGGACATCCCACACAGACACCTAGTGGGGGATGCAGGTTATGCACTGGAGCCATGGCTGATGACACCCATTAGAAACACACACACACCTGAACAGGAACGCCATAATGAGGCACACGCACAAACACGTAATATAATAGAGCATGTGTTTGGGCTGCTCAAGTCACGGTTCCGGTGTCTGGATACATCTGGTGGAGCCTTGCAGTACACACCAACTACATGTACCCAAATTGTCATGGTATGTGCTATGCTACATAATATGATCTTGCGAAAACAGCTGCAGCAGGACCAGCATAGGGCTGGGCCAAACAGCCCCCCACCATTGCCAAGGCCATCACAGGCAGAGCATGACTCGGAGGAGGAACAACCTGAGCCTGCCCCAGTAGGCAGAAGGAGGCGTGCCCAGTATGCCCTGGCCTTGGCAAAGAGGCAATGCATAGCACATACACTGGCTCAGTAGGAACCCTGGGAATGATACCCCCTGTGACTCACTCAAATAATAACAGGGATGCCTAAAATGACATGACCTGCTCACAAACATGTACAGGGAGTGTAATATGTGCATCCGACAGAGGCAGCCCTGCAGCACCACCTGAGGCATGAATGCCATGTGTTAAGTAATGTAACACCATGTACTATATGCACACCTGAGGACCGGGACTAACATCCTACCCTCACCAAGCATCATGCCACAATATGACAATGAGATGATCAAGTGCAATAATTGGCTGAAGTATTGCAGTTAGTCAAAGGGAATCCAATGTGTGCCAGCCTGGGATGACATGCTGAGCATGACATGATGCTCCACCTGCTAGGACTGGTGTGCACCTATCAGTGCAGGCCATATGGATACTGGCAAAGGCTGTTGTTACCCACAGCGTGCCCTGAATAGGTAAGGCTCAAAACACAAACCTACCTCCATAGGTATCAGAAGGGATAAGAACCTAGATGTAATGCTACCCAATGCCAGAAGTCTAAACAGCAAGATGCATGCAGTCTAAACTGACCCAGTATGGAGAATGTTGATATCTGTGCTGTAAGAGAAAACTGGGTCAAGGCTCACAACAGCACCCTAACACTGCCAGGTTACACCTCATACTGTGCTGTACAGCCTCAAAACATGGAACAAGCTACAAAAGGAGGGTGACTAGCAATAATTGTCAAGGATAACCACCCCCCCATGTTGGTACCACAACAAGAAGCAGCATGGACTAGCCATGGTCAAGTAACAGTGGCTAAAACTGCCCCCCAGTTTATAGCCTGATACAGACTACCATCCCAACACCAGGAACTGCACCTGGCCTATGTTGGAATACATGAATATATCAAGTCCTCCAAACCACATTATATTGGGTGACTGAAAATACCCAGACATAGACTGGGAGCATTATACTAGCTCCAACACTGTAGGACAAAAGTTCATAGAATCCATAAACCAAAATGCCCAGGAACAACGTACCACTCCCACAAGAGGGGTAAGCATACTGGATGTGATAATCAGCAACATGGGTACTGGATGGCAAGATGAGAAGTGTATTGCTCACTGGTAAGACCAGACCATAGAGTAATCACACTGGATATACACATCCTGACCACAGTCCCTGGCCAGAAAACCACAGTGAAAAACATGTGTAAAGCAAGATTTGCACTCCTCCAAACTGATGTGGAATCCATTAAAGGTCCTGTGCAGGTGCAAAATATGGGCCACACCTCAGAACCTGTTATACAGGCATTCCATGAACACTGTCAGGAATGCTTGGATTATGCAATCCTAAATTAAAACAAGACACAATGCCATACACACAGGCATCTGGCATGGTGGACACCAGCCATAACCAAACCATGCAAGAGAATGAGGAAGCTACTACATGATAGAGCAAACATAAGAAAAGAAGTAATCACTGATCAGTAGTATGGCAATAAAATATGTCCACACATACAATCCACTAAGGCCAGCTACAACAAGTTGAATCTGTGAATCTTGAGGCAATGTTACACCTGCCCCAAGTACACAGACAATCCCCAACTCCCCCCAAGAAATACAAATATATGTGAGAGATGCAACCATCTATCCAAACTGGAGGCTGAGCTCCCTCAACTCAGTACTCCCAAAACTAGTCAGGAGGAGAAGGTAACCACACACACCACAAACCCAGTCCCACACAGACCTATCACAACTGCAAACCAAAGACATAAACACAGAAAAACATTCCCGGAGGCCTGAATTACAAACACACCACACCAACAGAGGACTCCAAAGCAGACACCCAATCAAACAACCTCCAAACATAGCACATGCAGCACGTAGTACACAAAGCTGTTGTGCCAAACAGTCACAGGCCAGAAGGAGAAACAACATGCCTGATACAGTTGTAATAGGTGACTCCATAGTGAGACACGCTGCTGTCCCGCACACCAGACTGAACAAGGGAAAGGGTATTGTAAGCTGCCTGTAGGCTGCTACAATACGCCACATAACACAAGTATGCAGGTCACCCCAAAGCAAGTAGAAATATGATGCAGTCATAGTCCATGCTGGTGTGAATGACCTGAGATGTACCTCCCCGGACTACATGAAAAGAGACATAGATGAGCTCTCCGATTATGTAGTCAGGCCGGTATGACACTGACCATTTGCAGCATCCTACCCTCACCAAGAATGATGCCACAGTACAAACACGGAATGATCAGTTATAACAAGTGGCACAATTACTGGTGTCATTCCAAGGGGATCCAATGTCTGTCTGCTTGGGATGTCATGCTTGACAAGCCACGCAGCTGTTCCAGGGATGGCTTGCACCAGTTACCCCTGGGCGTCTGGATATTGGATAAGGCTTTTTCCACCTCCATAGAGCCTTTCGTAGGCAAGGCTGAAAAGACTAACCCACCACCCTACAAAACATAAGTGGAAAGAAACATAAGGGTAATGCTGACCAATGCCAGATGTGTAAACCTCAATATGCATGCTCCCGAGGCCATCCCCAGTATGGAGAACATCGATGTCTGTGCAGTGACAGAAACCTGCTGCAAGCCTCCTGACAGCACACCAGCACTACCAGGTTATACCACATATCATGCGTCATAGCCCCAAAACCTGGAACAAAACATAAAAGGAGGGTGAGTATCTATATTCAGCACAGACACCCATATGTCAAGGTAACTGACAATGCACAAGGCATTGGAGTCCACCCATGTGCAACTAACCATAGGCAAGACTGCTGTACAGTCTGTAGCATGCTACAGACCACACTCTCACACACAGGAACCCCACCCAGCCATCCTGAAGACACTGGACAGTATGAATGTCCCACCAAATACCAAACAAGGTACTCACAAATTACCACATAGGTGGTAAACCATTATGTATGGAAGGAGTAATCAGGGACCTAGGGACACAAGTGGACAGTAGCCTGTTATGTGACACTCACATTGCCAATGTGGCTAGGAAGACTGTCTATATTGGACACCGTATCATGAAAGGATTTACATCTACGTCAACAGAGGTCATTGTGCCCCTATACTGTTCTCTTATCAGACCCATAATCTAGTACAATGCCTCATTTGAGATGTACCTTACCTGACACCTGCAGCAGTTAGAAAGACCTCAAAGGTACCTCACCAAGAGGATAAAGGGTCTCAAATATATGTCATATGCTGCCTGGCTGTAGACACCCCATCTGAATGCAGTCACATACTGCCTACACAGAGGCATTGTATGTCTGTTGTACAAGGCCATGTCCAACACAGGAGTAATGGACATGCTCCACCCCAGAAAACTCAAAGCCATCAGAGCTGTGAGAGTGAGAGATGTCAACCTCAACACATAATGAAATAGGATGTGCTGGAGGGACAGATACATAACCCAGAGGTTCCCCACACCCTGGAACAGAATCCCACTCCATGTTAGGCAGAGCCCCTCACTGACACTGTTCAACAGGAATCTTGCCAAGTGGATGGATGATCGTAGATTTACACTGGGGGTCTTCACTGTGTCATGTCCAGACAGAGGCACAGCAAAGCAAATCATAAATGGCCATAATATTCACATAGCAAGGGGTGGCGAAAGCCACACACACTCTGGCTAGGCTTACAAATGCCCTAGGGTGGATAGCCTACTATGAACCTATGAACCTAGGAAGATACAAATTGTACAGGACACTAAGGATAATCCCAAGGCTTCCACAACTGATGGTAGGAACCGTGTTGGGAATTCACAGATATGCTCTGAATCACACAAATATTACAAACAACATACCAAACACACACACATATTGCCAACATGACTATATATGTGCAGTGCAACCCCCCCCCCCCCAGAATGCAAAATATCTATACCAGCAGACTGCTGGCCCCCTGACATTGCAGATGCTGAGGTAACAGCCAGCATCTACAAAGCAAAACACACAGCAGCAATGGTATGAGATGGTGTCCTGGGCTGAGTCCAACATGGACTCCAAGAAGAATGGAATGCCAAATCACACTACTGCTCAATGTCAGCCTTACCACAGGATATGTACCCAAAGAGCAGTGTACAACAACAGTGGTCATTCTCAACAAAGGTGTTGCCTGAATGGATACTGAAAACTACCACCCCAGAATCCTGAGAAGCTCGGTCTGCACAGCTATGGAAAGGATCAGCATGTACCGCAGACATAAAGATATTGGGGACCTACTGACACCGTACCCTACCCAGTTTGGCTTTCTTAAGTGCAGATCCTGCCCCTAAACATGTTTGACTCATTTGAAACAGTCATTAAGGTCATTGATGAAGGCAATGTGGTCCACACAGTGTAGCTGGACCTTGCAAATACAATACCCTACATGTTCATTATAGATATGCTCACCAGCTTAAATATAAACCCCTATGTCAGTAGAGGGGTTGCAAACCAGACCAAGGACAGAACTGACATGGTCAGACATGCTGCAGCCATGTCAGACTACAAACCAGATATAACTGGCATCCCACAAGGCTTGGTCCTGGGACCTCCCTCGTTTGGTATATATGTCCCATAGGTACAGGCCAACATGGAAGGACTGTGTCTGAACATGTTTGCAGAGGACTACAAACTGCCCACCATATCTGACCCTCCAGCTGACACAAGCATCCCACAAAAGGGCCACATAGAAACAGACAACTGGTGCCATAGTCATGTCAGCAAGCTAATTGCAGAAAAGTGTATAGTCAACCCCCGTGGATATACAGTAAGTGGCCACCATTTACCACATAGGTGTTAACCCATTACATACTTAACATGTAATGAGAGACCTGGAGACACAGGGTGATAGATATCCTGCATTGGACAAACATGTGGCTGTAGTGTTTACAGAAACATACCATATACCCGCCTAATCATGAAGGTTGTCAGATCTAGATAAGGGGAGGTGATTGTGGCTCTGAAGTCATCCTTCATCAGCGTTACAATTGACTACAATAGCCCCTGTGGGATGTACCTCAGCAGACACCTCCATCAACTGTAAAGTCCCCAACAGTACCTCACCAGGAGTATCAAAGGGCTTGCACAGATACCATGTGTTGCCTGATTAAACAAACTGCAGCTACACACACTGCCATGCTGCCCACCCAGAGGCAAGCTGTGCCTGATGTATAAAGCCATGTCCAAGCTGGAATCAATAAACATGCTGCACCTTGTACAATCTGAATGGCAGTGAGGTATGCACATGAGAGACCTGAACCCCAGCACTGACATACATAGGACAAGCTGTACTGCATGATCCATAACACAGAAGCCACCCCCACTCATGAGTAAACCCCCAGTACAGGCTATCCATAGAGTCACTCATCGATTCTCCTCAAGAGGAATCTTGATGAGTGGATGGGAGATGGTAGGTTTACCCTGGGTATCACTGTTATGTCACAGGTAGACAGAGGCACAGTATACTAACCATGACATATGTCATGGCAAACGCCACTTACAATGTGTGTCGAAGGACAAACACACTCTCCGACTAGCATTAGAAATGGCCTAGAGCACATCGCTAGTGTTTGCAAATGTATACCTATGTTGTGGAATACACTACCAATGTTGGACAAGCCTGGTTTAAGTAGTTCATATCTGAACATAATGCAACATGGTCAGATGTGCACAACTGGCCCCTAACCAGGCTGTTGTGCTCACTATGGAAATGTAAAGCAGTGATAGGACTAAAGCCCAGGATACTGTCCACCACAGTCAAAGTACTGAAACAGTACACTATACGGTTCTACAGTGTTAGGTCAGTATGAAAGGATGTTGACAACTGTATGCAAAGTATCCCATGCAAACCCTGCAGGCACAGTATAATCCCTGTTGTGTTCACACACAAAGCAGTCGGACAGTAACTACACAACATGACACACAACACATAACCATAAACGGGAGATATTTGTTGAAGTTCACACTCATCCACAAATGTGGTGGGCTGCAGAGTTCAACATATGGAAAGCTCACAGTGGGCATGCTCACACACTTTGATAAATGAGACATATGTCAGACAACATGCCATGGGAAGGCTGAACTGGACATGCTCACACACTTAGGCCAAATCTCAGTTTAGCAGTTGGCCACACATATCTGGTATTTGTACGTGTTATTCCAGGAACCAACCACATTACAGCAATCTGCCCAGTGCACACAGTTAAATGACTACAGAGACATACGTGATATAGTGGATCCCTCCCATATGCAAACATCTTCCACAGATACACAAGTTGTTCATGCAAACAGGGAATGCTATGGCAATAAAGACCTGCAAACAGTCTATCAGCAACAAATAATGTGCATTTCACAATTAAACATATGGGTGTAGAGGTCAACACTAGGCTGTTTGCCCTAGGGAATGACAGCTTAGCCAGAGTGTGCTTGGTGTCTGCCTCCCCAGTACAGTAGTCTACTGTGCCACTGTAAAGTAGGTCACATAAGGCACCGTGTGAGGCTAGTGTGCTGTGCCTCTGTCAAGCAGGGACACAGTGGAGATCCCAGGGTTTGAATTTGCTAAGCCACAGCCATGTTGTTAGTGTGTGCTGGAAGAGGGTTGCTGAGGACCTCTAACAGTAAGTCTGCGTCAATAACAGACTGAAGGGAGCCTTATCTGCATTGTCTGGACAATTTCACTGTCAACACTGTGTCCTGATGATTATGAGGGATTGAAGTGTTGTGCCGGTACTGTTCAGAGATGTCCTCCCTCTGTGGGCTACTGCTCTGCAATGTATTAGCTCACTCTGTTGGACAGCTCATATATGGCTGGTGTACATCTGACAGGTGTCCTGTTGTGGAGCAGTCATGGGTATATTTGGGATAGCATGATCAATGCAAACCTTCCACATGCTCATAGAATGCAATTGTCAAGGATTATGCAGAGTGGCCTGTATACTTCCCCAGCATGGGCCCTTTGAAGTCTTCCATCCCAGTCTTCACAAGTGTAAAGTCTGTTTTTGATAAATACAGCTTGTTTGCAGTGACAACCTTGCCTGGGGGTGGGGATGGGATATGGATGGCCAGGGAAAGGTGGGTATGGTCAGATATCAACAATGGTGGTCTACCTCTGGTGTGGAACAGTGAGTACCCATGTTGTAGATAGTCAGGTGCAATATGTATTTCCCCTTGTGGCTGTGGTGAGTGGTTCTGTCATAGCACATGGACTCACAAATTGTAGTGGCTGTAGGGTAATGTTGTAGAGGCCTGAGTAGTTCCCACACACAATATGCCTGTACCTGACGTTAACAACTGGAATGGTGTATGTGAACACCTGCATATCTTGGCACTGTGCCCAGGGAAGCAAAGTGTGTGTCCTGGATGTGGGAGGGGTGGTCAGTATTGGTTGTGTTATGTGTTACAGGTCCTGTGGTCACGACGCATGGTATAAAACATAACCTGCCAGTGCCATGTGCATATCTGACCCTGACATAGGTGGCTGCAAATGCATATATATGCTATCCCTCACCTGACAGGTAGTACTAGATGTACATACCTCTGTAGAAATAATGATGTCAGCACCCTATAAATACTGCAGGTGCAGAACAGATGCCCAGTAATCCGGATAGTGTGCTCTGCTAATGCACCCATCTTGAGTGTCATAACATAGTTAGGTAGGGGTTTGAATCCTGCAAATGCTCAGTGTGTGGGGGTGTGTGTGAGTGGGGTTGGTGTGTGTGCAAGTCTGTGTGAGGGAAATGTCCCTTTTGGCAACTGGGAAAACACACTACAGGATGCACATTCCCCTTTCTAAACACTGATGATGTCAGCACCCTATAATTACAGCAGGAGAAAGGAAACCTCCCAGTAATGTGAATAGCACGCTCTGCTAATGCGTCCGTCTCGAGTGTCATAACATAGTTAGGTAGGGGTTTGAATCCTGCAAATGCTCAGTGTGTGTGAGTGGGGTTGGTGTGTGTGCAAGTCTGTATGAAAGAAATGTCCCTTTTGGCAACTAGGAGAACACACTACAGGATGCACATTCCCCTTTCTAAACACTGATGATGTCAGCACCCTATAAGTACAGCAGGAGAAGGGAAACCTCCCAGTAATGCGAATAGCGTGCTCTGCTAATGCATCCGTCTTGAGTGTCCTAACATAGTTAGGTAGGGGTTTGAATCCTGCACATGCTCAGTATGTGTGGAGGGGGTGTATGAAAGAAATGTCCCTTTTGGCAACTAGGAGAACACCCTACAGGATGCACATTTCCCTTTCTAAACACTGATGATGTCAGCACCCTATAAGTACAGCAGGAGAAGGGAAACCTCCCACTAATGCAAATAGTGCACTCTGCTAATGCATCTGTCTCAAGTGTCATAACATAGTAAAGTAGGGGTTTGAATCCTGCAAGTGTGTGTGCAATTCTGTGTGAGAGAAATGTCCCTTTTGGCAAGGTCCATGATGATCCTTTCCATAGCTCTGCAGACTGAGCTAGTGTGGCTTATGGGGCGATAGTGTCCAGGATCCAGTGAGGCACCACCTTTCTGTAGAGGGTCCACTGTTGCTGTACGCCACTCTTTGGCCACATATCCTGTAGTAAGGCTGGGATTGAACAGTAGTTTTATGTTTGGTTGTAGCTCTTCTTGGAGTTCATGTAGGACACAGCCTGGGACACTGTCTGGTCCCATTGATGCAGTGTGTATTGCTTTGGAGAGGGCGGCTCTTACCTGAGCATCCGAGATGTCAGGGGGGCAGCACTCTGCTGGGATACATATTTGCCCTTTCAGTGTGGAGGGGGGGGAGAAGTTTGCGCTGAACCTGTCAGCTAGAATGTTGGCAATGTCTGTGGGTTTGGTGTTTCTATTGACATTTTGGACTACCTCTGAGCATATCTGGGAATTACCACCCAGGTTCCTAACATAACTAAAGAAAGCCTTGTGATTATCCTTAGTGACCTGTGCAATTTCTCTTGAAGCTGGCCTTAGATAATCCTATGAGTGCCTGTAGTTATTTGCTAATACTAATCAGTGATGCCTTCCCTTTTTGGGATTTTGCTGTATCATTTAGTAGCTTCCTCCTTCAATTGTTCATAGGTTCATAGGTTCATAGGTTCATACTAGGCTATCTGCCCTAGGGCATTTATAAGCCTAGCCAGAGTGTGTGTGGCTTTCACCACCCCTTAGGATGAGAATACTATACCCATTAGTTTGCTGTGCCTCTGTCCAGCAGTGACACAGAGATGATTCCTGGGGTAAACCTACGATCTCCCATCCACTCGTCAAGACTTCTCTTGAACAGAGTCAGTGAGGGGCTCTGCCACACATGGACTGGGATTCTGTTCCATAGTGTAGGGAGTCTCTGGGTGATGAATCTGTCCCTCCAGCATGTCCTATTTATATCCGTGTTGAGGTTTAAGTCTCTTGCTCGTGGCTCTGGTGGATTTGGATTTTTGAGGTGGAGCATGTCCATTAATTCGGGTTGGACATGGCCTTGTATGTCAGGCACAGATCACCTCTGAGCAGATGGTATGTGACTGAATAGAGCTGGAGTTTCTTCAGTCGGGCAGTGTATGACATATGTTTGAGCCCCTTTATCCTTTTGGTGAGGAACTTTTGGGGTCTTTCCAACTGCTGCAGGTGTCGGGTAAGGTACATTCCGAATGGGGAGTTGTACTCAATCATTGGTCTGATAAGTGAAGAGTACAGGGGTACAATGACCTCTCCTGATTTGGATGTGAATCCCTTCATGATCAGGTGGGCAATGTAGAAGGTCTTCCTAACCACTTTGGCAATGTGAGTGTCAAAAGAGAGGTTACTGTCAACTTGGGTCCCCAGGTCCCTGATAACTTCTTCCGTGTTTAATGGATTACCACCTATGTGGTAATTATGGGTTACCTTGTTTTTCCCAAAGGGTATGACTATACATTTTTTGGCATTTAGCTTAAGGCCATGGCTCTGGCACCAGTTATCCATTTCTATGAGACCTCTCTGGAGGATGTCTGTGTCTGATGGAGTGTCAATTATGGTGCCCAGTTTGCAGTCATCTGCAAATTTTGTCAGCCACAATCCCCTATGTTTGCCTGCACTTCAGAAAAATAAATGCCGAACAAAGGGGCCCAGGACTGAGCCCTGTGGGACACCGCTCGTGACCGGCTTAGAGTCTGACATGGCATCAGCAACTCTAACCCTGTGTGTTCTGTCCTTGAGCCAGTTTGCAACCCATCTTGTGACATATGGGTTTACATCTAAGCTGGTGAGCTTTTCTATGATGCCCGAGTGGGGTATTGTGTCGAACGCTTTTGCTAGGTCAAGGTAGGCTGTGTGAACTGCCTTACCCTCATCAATGGCCTTAGTGACTGTTTCGAAAAAGTCGACCAAGTTCAAGAGGCATCATCTGCCCTTGACAAAGCCAAATTGGGTAGGATCCAGTGTCTGTAGGTCCCCAATGTCTTTATTTATGAGTTCCATTATGATCCTCTCCATAGCTTTGCAGACAAGGCTCGTCAAGCTTATGGGGTGGTAATTTCCTGGGTCCGTAGAAGCACCACCATTGTGGAGTGGGACCACAGTTGCCGTACGCCATTCTTTGGGTACGTATCCTGTAGTAAGGCTAAGATTAAACAGCAGCCTTATGTGTGGGTTTAGTTCCTCATTGAGTTTGTGTAGCATACAGCCGGGGACACCGTCCGGTCCCATTGATGCTGTGTTTTTTGCTTTAGCGAGAGCAGCTCTCACCTGGGCATCTGAGATGTTTGGGAGGCTAGACTCTGGTGGGATAGATATTTCTCCTTTGGGGGGGGGGGAGAAATTTGCACTGAACCTGTCTGCCAGTATGTTGGCAATGTCTGTGGGTTCAGTGATTTTTGTATCATTTTGGACTAATTCTGAGCATATCTGGGAGTTTCCACCCAGGTTTCTAACATAGCTAAAGAAGGCCTTATGATTGTCTTTTGTGTCTTTGCGATTTTTCTCTCAAAGTTGGCCTTGGATGATTTTATGAGTGATTGTAGTTTTTTACTAGTATTGATCAGAGATGTCTTCCCTTTTAGGGATTTTGCTCTGTCATGTAGTAGCTTTCTCCTCTTGTTGTAGAGTTTGTTTATGGCTGGGGTCCACCAGACCAGGCGCCTGCCTTTGGTGGAAAGGATCTTGATTTTATTAGGGATTGCTTGATCCATACATTCCTGGAGGTGCTCGTAGAAGGCATTTGTAAGGGTTTCAGCAGCATGGGTTGTGGTTTCCGCTGGCTCGGGGGCCTTGATGGATATCACTCCAGTCTTAAGAAGTGTGAAGTTTGCATTTGAGAAGTTCTTCACTGTGGTCTTTTTTGCTGGGGTTGGGGGCGGGATGTGGATCTCCAGTGAGATTAATTTACGGTCTGATCTCACCAATGAGGGATATACTTCCGGTGTGGAGCATTTTGTCCTCATGTTTGTGATGATCAGGTCTAGTATATTTTCTCCTCTTGTGGGAATAGTGACTAGTTGTTCCATAGCATTTGAGTTTATGAACTCCAGGAACCTTTGGGCTAGGGTGTTGGGGCTTGAGTAATGTTCCTAGTCTATGTTTGGGTAGTTGAAGTCACCCAATATGATGGTGTTTGGAGACATTCATACTCTCCAGTGTCTTCAGGAAGGCTGTGTGGGTTTCCCGAGTTTGAGAGGGTGGTCTGTAGCATGCTACAAACTGTAGGGCAGTTGTACCTATGGTTAATTGCACCTGGATGGTCTCCGATGCTCTGTGCATTGCCACTAACCTGGAGGTGTGGGTATCCTTTATGAATATGGATACTCCCCCTCCTTTTGTGGTTCGGTCCGGATTTTGGGGCGGAGCATGATATGAGGTATAACCTGATAGTGCTGGGGTGCTCTCAGGAGCCTTGAACCAGGTTTCAGTCACAGCACAGACATCGATGTTCTCCATACTGAGGAGGGCTTGAGTGCATCTTGAGGTTTAGACTTCTGGCATTGAGCAGTATTACCCTTAGTTTTCTCCATTTTTGTTTTCTAGGGTGGTAGGTTTATCATTTGAGCCTTGCCTAAAAGGCACTATGGGGTGGCAAGAGCCTTTGCCAATATCCGAGCCAGGGGTGACAGGTGCAAGCCGTCCCTTGCGAAGCAGCGTGGCTTGTCAAGCATGTCATACCAGGCAGACAGACATTGGATCCCCTTAGAATGACACCAGTAATTAAGCCAATTATTAAAGCTGATCATTTTGTCTCTGTATTGTGGCATCATTCTTGGTGAGGGTAGGATACTGCTCAGGGTCACAGTTATACCGGCCTGGGCTACATAATCTGAGAGCTCCTCTATGTCTCTTTTCATGTAGTCCAGGGAGGTACGTCTCAGGTCGTTCACACCGGCATGGACAATGACTGAGTCATACTTGTACTTGCTGTGGAGTGACCTGAGTGCTTGTGTTATGTGGCGGATTCTAGCGCCCGACAGGCAGCTTACTGTGATCTTTTCCTTGTTCAGTCTGGTGAGTGGGACGTCAGTGTGTCTGACTATGGAGTCACCTATAACAAGTGTGTCTGGCATTGTGTAGTTTGTTTATGGCTGGGGTCCACCAGACAGGATGTCTGCCTTTGGAGGATTGGGTCTTGGTTTTATTCGGGATCACATGATCCATGCATTCCTGAAGGTGTCCATAGAATGCGTTTATAGAGGAATCTGCGGTCTGGTCTGTAGTTTCCACAGGCCCGGGGGCTTTGAAGGTTTCCACCTCAGTTTTGAGGAGTGTGAATTTGTTTTAGAGAAGTTGTTCACTGTGGTGTTCTGGGCAGGGTTTGGGGCCAGATGTGAATATCCAGTGAGATTAGTTTATGGTCTGATCTTACCAGTGAGGGATACACTTCTAGTCTGGGGCATAGAGTCCCCATGTTGGTGATGATCAGGTCCAGTATGTTTCCCCTTCTTGTGGGAGTGGTAACAAGTTGTTCCATAGCATTTGAGCTCATATATTCTAGGAATCTTTGGCCTAGGGTGTTGGAGCTAGAGTCATGCTCCCTGTCTATGTTTGGGTAGTTGACGTCACCCAATATAATGGTGTTTGGAGAGACCTTCATATTTTCCACTGTTCTCAGGAAGGCTGAGTGCAGTTCTTGGGTTTGGGAGGGTGGTCTGTAGCAGGCTATAACCTGGAAGGCAGTTTCACCCATTGTTAGTTGCACATGGATAGTCTCTGATGCTTGGTGCTTTGCCACCAACCTGGAGGTGTGGGTATCTTTGATGAATATCAGTACTCCCCCTCCTTTTGTGGTTCATTCCAAGTTTTGGGGCTGAAAAGCATGGTATGAGGTATAACCTGGTAGTGCTGGGGTGCTCTCAGTAGCCCTGAACCAGGCATCTGTTACTGCACAGATATCGATGTTTTCCATGCTAAGGAGAGTTTTGAGTGCATGCATCTTGAGGTTTAGACTTCTGGCGTTGGGTAGAATTACTCTTAGTTTCTTATCCCTTGTGATACCTATGAAGGTGGGTTTGTCATTTGAGCCTTGCCTAACAAAGGCACTATGGGGGTAGCAAGAGCCTTTGCCAATATCCGAAAGCCCAGGGGTGACAGGTGCAAGCTGTTCCTAGCGAAGCAGGTAGTTCAACAGAAGATGAATATGTGAGGGTGTAGTGCCTGTGATTAGTTAGCAGTAGCATATATGACTGCTCATGTGGACAAATGCCAGGTAAGTCATATGCAATGTGTCACAGGCAACATACATGTGAACAGGACAAACAGTGACATTCTGTCAAGTGAGACATGGACATACATATAGTAAGCTATGCAGATGTCACTAGGAGTCCACAGAAGCTCTGTAACTATGCATTGCAAGTGGGATCAGTATTCCAGGGTAATTGCAAGCAAGCATGCATGCAAACAAAGCTACAGTAAGCAGGGCTGCATGTAGTCCATTGTACAACAAACAAGCTGTACCACTTCCAGTAGGTAACACTGCAAATATGCAGGCACTATGCACATGTACATGGAAATACACAGGTCAGATGGCTAGGGTCCAGTCTCAGCGCACACAAGTGTACAGACCATGTACTGTCAGGATGTACAATAACTGGATGGAAATCCATGTGCTCATACCTGCAGTAATACACATGTCAAATAACAGACACTGAGCCTTCACTCAGTGGTTCTATACTTAGTAGGATGTATGCTACCTGGCCTGCCACCACAGTATCCCTGACATGTATGGGGTCTCTCCCTCCTGTGACAGTTAGTTTTGTGTGTTGGGGCTGTCTAGCATGGTATGAGATGTGAGCTTGCAGTGCTAGGGTGCTCTTGTGTGTCCTGTACCAGTCGTGTAGTACTGCACACATATCAACATCCTCAAACATCCGCATTGCAGAGTCCAGTGTGGGCAACATGCCACTTGCAGTTTACATGTCCATCATTGCGTAGTAATACTTTCATTACCTTATCCCCTGTGCTACCTATGTATGTAGCCTTCTGTTGACATCCTTACCACCAGTATGCCAACATGTGCAGATGATACACTATGGTACTTACCATGGGTGTAGACAACAGTACATGACAATCATACCCTTACTGCATCAGGCATGCTGTGATATACCCACAATTATCTCAGCACACAGTACTGTTAACAACATGATACTATTACTACCGTCTATGTAGTCACCCTGTGCATCAGCAACATGTTAACCTGTACCTGCACTGATGTTACAGATTGCAGGAGGTGGCACAGTTTCATCATATGCACAGGGTGTGAACTTGGTATGCCTGAGTCAGCCACCGATACCACCGATTGGCATGTATGTGTATGTGTGTTGGTGAGGGACAGCAGTACAAGGTGGGGCAATGTTGATGCAGTGTGTGCGTGTATGCGGTAGCCCTAGGTGTTATCAATTCGCATGTGTGTATGGATGCACACAGTTCCACCTCATGGCTGCCATATACTGGTGTTTGTGGACAGCCACAGACTGTACCTGCCAGGTCATACAGATCAGTGTCTCTGGCCATGGACACGGTACCTGTGCCTTGCAGGGGTGCTACAGACTGTATCCGGTAACAACCCAGACTGGGTACTGTCATCAGAAGCAGGTGTTCATTGACTGGACGCAGATCCCTGTCGGGCCTGGCCAGAGCCACGTGCACGTGGTCTCCTGGGGCGTCTGATGACAGCACAGACCCAGCATTACTGGGGCTGCTGCTGGCACTATGGGGGCAGCTGCGGCCCTGTTGTCGTCCGTGACGACTGCCAGCTGCTGCTGTTGCTGGCATACGCCCACGTCGATGCCTCAACTGTCCACCATTGCCCTGGTTCATGGACATGTAGTTGTGGAACCGGTCGAATATGTCCCCACAACATCTGTCTATGACATCGGTGAAATTACAGATGGCAGCCGCAATGTCACGCATACTGTCAGTCATGGCTGTGCGACATGCTGTCAGCTCCCTCAGACCTTGTCTGGTGTATCGTTCCATACGTGACTGTGCCTGCATAACAGCCCTAAACATAGCTGAGGTTGTAAGACCTCTGTGGGCACATCTGACAGGGGCAGTACACCCACAGATGCTCCCACGAGAACCCCTAGACATCTGTCTGTGTGGTACCATCTCAGGGCCATGCCCATGGCTGCTGTGTGGGGAGGCAAGTGCCACAGATACCACATTACCTTGGTCAATGCCCACTGTATGCTGTCCATCACCTAGGGACATTGGTGACAAAGGGTGTATTGGCAGGATAACTGAGCACATTGATGGGGTTGACAGCTGTGTACTGTCAATCGGCTGACCAATGATGGACCCTGGCATACCTTCCAGTGCCGTTACACAGATGTCATCATTATCAGTACCCATGGCACCTGATTCAGGTTCCCTGCTGCATGACACCAGAGCAGCACCAGAACCTCTCGGAGGGAAACAGGAAACACAGGTTACAATGTCTACACAATATTACCAGTGATGCACACATCCACACATGCACAGGTCCAGACATGCACACATGCACACATGCACAGGTGCACAGGTGCATACATGCACACATGCACAGGTGCACACATGCATACATGCACATATGCACACATGCACAGGTGCACACATGTGCACATGCACACATGTGCACGTGCACACATGCACACATGCACACGTACACATGCACACAGTTGCACACAGTTGTACACTACTCAGTATGCGTGATATCAACACACAGACACAGACACACCTGCATGCATACACAGAGCACTACTAAGTGAGCTTAATATTACTATTACTATCAAGACTATTAAAGGTATTGTTAATACACACTCACCAGCATGGATAGGCTGCATTGCTATTACACCGGAGGGACCTGCAGAAGTGAGGAAACTAATGTCAGTGGGCACAACTGTGCCATTGTTACTGAGTATGATACAGGTCAGTAGTACAACAGTCGCTTTTCACGGGTCAGCTGCTGATATTGAGGATAGCACACTTGCACATTAAATACTATGATGACAGCTACAAACCAAGGACACACCTCACACATGCATTAACTACCAGTGTACACAACAGTCAACTATACATATGGCATATTACCTGCACGCTCATAGTCTGGCTGCTGCGTGGCTCCAGTCTCCATCATAATGCATGTCTGCTGCTGTTGTTGTTGCTGGCGGACTGGAGCCACTACACTCATGAGTAGTCCCTCCAGTCTGGTGAGTGGGGGATGTGTAGCCACCCCACCACCTGTGGTGACCTGTTGCCTGTGGATATCTGACGCACGCTGATGGACATTTCTGATTAAATCACTGCAGTGATGTCGTAACTGCTCATATGTCCTATTATGCATGCCTATGTCATTTACCCGATGGACCAGGTCTTGCCACAGTGCAGCCCTCTCCTGCTGATTCTGGCTGGTGCGGGAAAAGAGTATTGCATAATCCCGCACCAGGCTCTGGTGTATCTCCTCATCCTCAGCTGCGGAGTAAGCTGGATTTCACGGGTGAGCCATGTTCCTGAAAAAGAAAATAACCTGATATCAGCAATATATGTCAGCAGAATTTGGCACACATACTACACATGCTACTCGACTGTTATGATACAACATATCTCACATATATAGCATCTGTCTGTCTATTAGTGGATACACATGTAAATGGCCAGGTATCAGTTCTCAGCCAGCAACTGTGCAACAGTACCTGGCACACTCCATATGACATACTACCAAACCCCATCAGTCAGAACACTGATTCAGGTCCAGAGCACCTCCTCACTCTGGGGGTTTGTATCTAGGTACTGTATGGCCTACATCATCAACTACTGTGAGCTGACCACAAACTAATTGCCCTGGATATACATATCCCACCTCCACCACCAGCACAAATGACTATAGTGAATAACATTGCAGATGCAAACTTTACACTTTGTAACAGTGGCATGGTATCCTTTCAGCTCACTGGGCCAGTGGAAGACACAACCCACAATGCTGACCCCTACACAAATGCTTTCTACGGACATCTCCGAGAATGCATGGATCATGCAATCCCATATATGACCAAGACACTCTCCACAAAGGGACAGCATCCTGTCTGGTGGACCCCAGGCATAGACAGATTGTATTACAAAAGATGGAAGCTACTGCAAGACAGAGCATAATTTCATAAAGGGAAGGCATGTCTTAGCAGCACTAGAAAGGATCTATTTTCCCTCATACAAACATACATGGGCAACTTTGAGAGGAAAATCAAGAGGGACACTACAGATAACCAGAAGGCCTTCTTCAGTTATGTTAGCAACCTGGTCAGAATCCCTCCTCTATGCTCATAGTTAGTACACAACAACAAATAATTCACTGAAACCACAGATATTGACAACATTGTGGCAGACAGGTTCAGTGCAGGTGTCACCCCTCCCTCTCCCCCAAAATAAGACATAGTTATCCCAGCTGACTGTAACCTCCCTGTCATCACAGATGTGCAGGTGAGAGCCACACTCAGGAAAGCAGAATACACAACATGACTGGGACCTGATGGTATCCCCTGTTGCATGCTACATGAACTCTGACAGGAGCTAAACACACATATAGAAGTGCTATGTAACACTAGCCTGACTACCGGATATGTACCTGTACACTGGCACACAGCAGCAGTGGTTCCACTCCACAAAGGAGGCACCTCAACATACCAATACAATACAACACAATACAATACATTAGAATACAATACTATACAATATGCTATTGCCCCTGGGACTACAGCAGCATACTGTTCTGCTACCCTGACCATTGTGACACATGTGGTGTGATGGCACCTGCTGCTGTCACACAGTTACACAGGGTGACTCATATGGCATATTACCTATCTGACTAAAATTCAGCAGGGGTATGTGTGACATGTACTCATGGGAAGTTTTGCTTCTTGTAGCAGAAAAAATGTCCCCTGCGTGTAGGGAGTTGCACGGCAACAGGAAATATCAAATAAAGAAAATAAGCCAGCAACTGGTGGAAATTACGGTTTGGTAGTTTATTAAGCTACCAAAGGTGCATATAACTCACAAACATACCGGTTTCGGCCCAAATACAATATGGCCTTCTTCAGTGTGTAAATTTAGAGTTCACTATGCAATTTTTAAATACACATCAGAAAACTCTGATTGGTTGAAAGTAACAAGCTCATGAATATTAATCAATTGCAAACATACATACAAAAATACATACAAAAATCAATAACAAGTATGTTAATCAAGTAAAACATATCAAAATGTCATATCAAAACAGAATAATTATGTATGTAATGTATGCAATATGATGTAATATAGTATGTTAGATCAAATATGTTTATAAATATTCATTCAAACCTGGACTAAATAGTGCACCAAGTTTGGTAATCCATTTCTTTTCTTTCATGTCCAGTTTTCTATGCCAACCACATTTATTGGTTCTATCACCAATAATTTTGTCAATAACTGTGAAATGAAATTTGGCATTGTTATGTACAAGTGTATGTTTGTATAATGCGTTGGATAATTTTTTACATCTAATGTCACTCAAATGTTCGGACACCCGGAATTTCACTGATCGAGAGGTTTGCCCAACATAAAATGAGTGGCAGGTGCAGCTGGCCATATAGATGGCCCAATCAGTGTTGCAATTGGCAAAAAATTGAATATCAAACACTTTGCTACTATTTCTACTTGTGAATTCCTTGGTTTTAATCATATGTTTACAGTTCACACAGTGACCACAAGGAAAAGAGCCAATGAGTTTGTCCCCCAGAATAGTTGTTTGATAAGCCTGTGTTAAGGAGGATTCAAAGTGATGCTTGTAATGATTAAAGTACCCTGCCAAGTTCTTTCCTTTACGAAAGGAAAATGAACATTTGTTGGGGATGATGGTCTTGATTTTAGCATCTGCATCTAATATGTTCCAATTATCCCTTATAATCTGAATGAAATTCTTAGTGTTTCTCCCGTATGTGGTTGTGAAACGCACTGTGTTGGTCTTGACTGGTTTCTTATTATATTTCAAAAGGTCTGATCTGTTTAAACCTGAGGCGTGCCTATATGCCATTGTAACATATCCTGATTCATAACCCCTATCCTGAAATCTATTACACAAATCCTGAGCATGGTGACCAAAACTCATATTGTCAGAACAATTACGTCTGATTCTAATAAATTGAGACTTGGGAATATTTCTGGCGATATGTTTTGGATGAAAGCTGGAGGCATGGAGTATAGTGTTGTATTGGGGGAATTTTCTGAATACTTCTGTTTTTAAAGTATTATCCATATTTCTTGTGATCAAAGCGTCCAAAATGTTATAGATTTTGATCATATGTAATGGTAAATTGTATCCCCCACTTATTATCATTCAAATAATCCATAAATTCTTGAAGAGATGAAACATCTGATCTCCATACCATCCAGCAATCATCCAAATATCTTCGCCAGATGTCAATGTCAGGTATAAACCAATTGTGAGTGTCATCATATATCATAATTTCTTCCATATAAGCCATGAATAGATCAGCATAAATGGGGGCAAATGAAGCCCCCATTGCTGTTCCTCTGATCTGCAAAAAGCATTCATCATTATAGAAAAAGACATTTTTGGTCAACACATGCTCAGTTAGGTTCAATAGTAGAGTATTAAATCCTGGTTGGTACATATTTGATCGTTTGAGCCAAAATTCTATTGCATCTAGTCCTGCCCAATGTGGGATGTTGGTGTATAAGGAGCATACATCTAATGTGCAAAGTATCCAATCTGGATCTAACTGCATATCATTGATAATACCCAAGAATTCAGTAGTGTCCTGTATTCTTGACCTTACCAGTTTTAATAAAGGCTTCAAATACATGGTTAGAAAATCAGATAATGGCTCAGTCAATGAACCGATTCCCGATACAATGGGCCTCCCAGGTGGATGCAAGAGGTCTTTGTGTATTTTTGGTAGAAAATAGATGTATGGTTTGATGGGGTCAGAGATAGTTAAATGATTTAATGTTTTCATTGATATAATATCATTGTCATAAGCAAAATGTAAAAAATCATCTATTTCTTTTTTAAATACAGGAGTAGGGTCCAGTGGCATTTTGTATAATATCGCACATCATCTAATTGTTTATGTGCTTCCATTATCATACTGAATCCAATCTAACACCACCACTGCTCCTCCCTTATCTGCATTGATAATGACCAGATCCTTATTCTTTACTAGTTGTTCCAAACAAGACCTTTCAGCATCAGTAATGTTATTAGCCATTGGTAAACAGTGATTATACTGCAAATGTAATTCATGAAGTACACTATGTAAAAATAGATTCACAGTCGGATGCATAGGTGGTGTAAACAATGAAGTATGATATTTAAATGATTCTGTCTGTGGCTGTTCAACATTTTTACTATCCTGAAAAAATAATTTTAAATTGATTAGTCTACAAAATGAAAATAAATCTTGTGTAAAGTTATCCTCAGACACAAAAAAGCCTGGAATGAAAGATAACCCTTTATTTAACAAAGAAATTTGGCCATCTGTAAGTACAGTATTTGAAATATTGTATACATTATTTATTTGTTGGTCAGTATTTCCATCAGATTTTGTAAGCTTGTAATTTTTCTTGTGCTTCCTCCCTCCCCTCCTCCCTCCATGTGCCCTAAAGGGGATATATAGTTTTTCCTTTTGGGGTGGGGAATCAATGGTGGACTGTGTCTCCGTATCTGTGCCTGATGAGTTGTCATAGTCGGTTGATTCATTGTTACTTGCTTTCGTTTAAGTAACAGCGAGAGACGTTTCCTTTTGGATTAGGTGTATATTTATTTTTATTTTGTCCCTCCTGAAATCTGACATGTCTTACATTTTAAAGGTTGGCCCTTCTCATAATCAGTAGTGTCCGCGTAAAATTTTTAACCTTTCTTTCCTTCAAAATGTTATCAAAATTTAATAGTTCAATGCTGAGTTTTGATAGTAAATCTGGAAAGAAGGGTTCCTGTTGGTAACCATTGCATTCCTCAATATTTTTTAACACTTGACTGGTTTCTTTATCAATAATTCTAGTATAATAATCTGATAATGCACTTACAAACTTCATGGAGCATTCCTGCTGAATGGAAGACCATTCATTAATGAGACTATCATCTGGGTCTGCCACCAGTGGTTGAATTTTAACCCTGAGACCCCTTGGACAAATACCTTTAGTCAAATAAGCTTTTAGTAGTTTATGATGCCAAACACAGGATCTTAGATTTTTCATGTTTTTATTAAGATCAGCAAATTGTTTTTCACATTTTTGTTTTGGGTTTAAAGAGTTAATATTATCAGGGTTCACCAAATTCTTACCAATACCAAATGGTGCAAGATCATCCTTGTCTGCTGATAAATCTGAAAGTATTTTATTTAGATCCATAATAATTCCTCTGATTCAAAAAAATATATATGTATATATATATAAAACCACGTCCTGTATATATTTCTAGTGATGATATGACAATAATGGCAATATATTAATAGTGCTGATTGCACTTATAACCACGTCATATACAGAACAATAATGGTTTTTTAAATTATAACATGAAAGTGAAAGGAATTACATTGAATGTTTGGCACATAAATTCCAAGCTTAAAAAATGTTTGAATTGTTTGTTTAATGGTCACAAAGGTTAAGAAATGGGTGGGCCCATATATGTGTACTATAATATAAATAAATATAAAAATATTATAGTTGTTCTATTCTGGAATGCACATGAAAATACGTGTCAACCGAAAATGACAACTACTAGACTAACAATTCAAAATATATTTGGATAAAGTGATGTAATATATGACTTTAGTAATCTTAATGGGCCACAATACATCCAAGTAGAAGGTCCTATTTTCAATTTTAGCTAAACCAGTATTCAAAAATTATGTATGCTCCAAATAGATCTACCCACCCATTTCTTAACCTTTGTGACCATTAAACAAACAATTCAAACATTTTTTAAGCTTGGAATTTATGTGCCAAACATTCAATATAATTCCTTTCACTTTCATGTTATAATTTAAAAAACCATTATTGTTCTGTATATGACGTGGTTATAAGTGCAATCAGCACTATTAATATATTGCCAATTATTTTATTTGTCATATCTAGAAATATATACAGGGCAGGGCGTGGTTTTATATATATATACATATTTATTTTGAATCAGAGGTATATATGATCTAAATAAAATACTTTCAGATTTATCAGCCGGACAAGGATGATCTTGCACCATTTGGTATTGGTAGAATTTGGTGAACCGCAATAACTCTTTAAACCAAAACAAAAATGTAACAATTTGCTGATCTTAATAAAAACATAGAAAAATCTAAGATCCTGTGTTTTGGCATCATAAACTACTAAAAGCTTATTTGACTAACAGATATTTGTCAAAGGGGTCTCAGGGTTAAAATTCAACCACTGGTGGCAGACCCAGATGATAGTCTCATTAATGAATGGTCTTCCATTCAGCAGGAATGCTCCATGAAGTTTGTAAGTGCATTATCAGATTATTATACTAGAATTATTGATAAAGAAACCAGTCAAGTGTTAAAAATATTGAGGAATGCAATGGTTACCAACAGGAACCCTTCTTTCCAGATTTACTATCAAAACTCAGCATTGAACTATTAAAATTTTACATAACATTTTGAAGGAAAGAAAGGTTAAAAAATTTTTCGTGACACTACTGATTATGAGAAGGCCAACCTTTTAAAAATGTAAGACATGTCAGATTTCAGGAGGGCCAAAATAAAATAAATATACACCTAATCCAAAAGGAAACGCCCTCCTCGGATACTTAAGGGACGGTAAGTAACAATGAATCAACCGACTATGACAACTCATCAGGCACAGATGTGAGACACAGTCCACCATTGATTCCCCACTCCCAAAGGGAAAAACTATATATCCCCTTTGGGCACATGGAGGGAGGAGGGAGGTGGGGAAGCACAAAGAAAATTACAAGCTTTACAAAATCTGATGGAAATACTGACCAACAAATAAATAATGTATACAATATTTCAAACACTGTACCTACAGATGGCCAAATTTCTTTGTTAAATAAAGGGGTTATCTTTCATTCCAGGCTTTTTGTGTCTGAGGATAACTTTACACAAATTTATTTTCATTTTGTAGACTAATCAATTTAAATTATTTTTTCAGGATAGTAAAATGTTGAAACAGCCACAGACAGAATCTATTTAAATATCATACTTCATTGTTTACACCACCTATGCATCCGACTGTGAATCTATTTTTACATAGTGTACTTCATGAATTACATTTGCAGTATAATCACTGTTTACCAATGGCTAATAACATTACTGATGCTGAAAGGTCTTGTTTGGAACAACTAGTAAAGAATAAGGATCTGGTATATCAATGCAGATAAGGGAGGAGCAGTGTGGTGTTAGGTGGATTCAGTATGTCACGGAAGCACATAAACAATTAGATGATGTGCGATATTATACAAAAATGCCACTGGACCCTACTCCTGTATTTAAAAAAGAAATAGATGATTTTTTACATTTTGCTTTATGACAATGATATTATATTAATGAAAAACATTAAATCATTTAACTATCTCTGACCCATCAAACCATACATACACTATTTTCTACCAAAAATGCACAAAAGACCTCTTGCATCCAACTGGAGGCCCATTGTATCGGGAATCGGTTCATTGACTGAGCCATTATCTGATTTTCTAACCATGCATTTGAAGCCTTTATAACTGGTAAGGTCAAGGAATGTGGGACACTACTGAATTCTTGGGTATTATATCAATGATATGCAGTTAGATCCAGATTGGATTACTTTGCACATTAGATGTATGCTCCTTATACACCAACATCCCACATTAAGGCAGGACTAGATGCAATTAGAATTTTGGCTCAAACGATCAAATATGTACCAACCAGGATTTAATACTCTACTCATTGAACCTAACTGAGCATGTGTTGACCAAAATGTCTTTTCTATAATGATGAATCCTTTGCAGATCAGAGGAACAGCAATGGGGCTTCATTTGCCCCATTTATGCTGATCTATTCATGGCTTATATGGAAGAAATTATGATATATATGACACTCACAATTGGTTTTATACCTGACATTGACATCTGGCGAAGATATTTGGATGATTGCTGGATGGTATGGAGATCAGATGTTTCATCTCTTCAAGAATTTATGGATTATTTGAATGATAATAAGTGGGGGATACAATTTACCATTACATATGATCAAAAATCTATAACATTTTTGGACGTTTGATCACAAAATATGGATAATACTTTAAAAACAGAAGTATTCAGAAAATTCCCCAATACAACACTATACTCCATGCCTCCAGCTTTCATCCAAAACATATAAGCCAGAAATATTCCCAAGTCTCAATTTATTAGAATCAGACGTAATTGTTCTGACAATATGAGTTTTGGTCACACTGCTCAGGATTTGTGTAATAGATTTCAGGATAGGGGTTATGAATCAGGATATGTTACAATATGGCATATAGGGTTTAAACAGATCAGACCTTTTGAAATATAATAAGAAACCAGTCAAGACCAACACAGTGCGTTTCACAACCACATCGGAGAAACACTAAGAATTTCATTCAGATTATAAGGGATAATTGGAACATATTAGATGCAGATGCTAAAATCAAGACCATCATCCCCAACAAATGTTCATTTTCCTTTTCGAAAGGAAAGAACTTGGCAGGTACTTTAATCATTACAAGCATCACTTTGAATCCTCCTTAACACAGGCTTATCAAACAACTATTCTGGGGGACAAACTCATTGGCTCTTTTCCTTGTGGTCACTGTGTGAACTGTAAACATATGATTAAAACCAAGGAATTCCAGAGTAGAAATAGTAGCAAAGTGTTTGATATTCAATTTTTGCCAATTGTAGCACTGATTGGGCCATCTATATGGCCAGCTGCACCTGCCACTCATTTTATGTTGGGCAAACCTCTCGATCAGTGAAATTCCGGGTGTCCGAACATTTGAGTGACATTAGATGTAAAAAATTATCAGCGCATTATACAAACATACACTTGTACATAACAATGCCAAATTTCATTTCACAGTTATTGACAAAATTATTGGTGATAGAACCAATAAATGTGGTTATTAGCATAGAAAACTGGACATGAAAGAAAGAAATGGATTACCAAACTTGGTGCACTATTTAGTCCAGGTTTGAATGAATATTTATAAACATATTTGATCTAACATACTATATTACATCATATTGCATACATTACATACATAATTATTCTGTTTTGATATGACATTTTGATATGTTTTACTTGATTAACATACTTGTTATTGATTTTTGTATGTATTTTTGTATGTATGTTTGCAATTGATTAATATTCATGAGCTTGTTACTTTCAACCAATCAGAGTTTTCTGATGTGTATTTAAAAATTGCATAGTGAACTCTAAATTTTACACTGAAGAAGGCCATATTGTATTTGGGCCGAAACCGGTATGTTTGTGAGTTATATGCACCTTTGGTAGCTTAATAAACTACCAAACCGTAATTTCCACCAGTTGCTGGCTTATTTTCTTTATTTAAGTTTTGCTTCTTAACACTGTGTGGTTTATTGCAGGGTATGTCTTATCTGTGGGTAGGAACCTTTACCTCCACATGTGCTCTCATGCAGTTGCATGATGGACACTTTGCAGCCTATTTTAGGTTGTGGATAGTGTGAGGTGTTACTATGGTTGCTGGACATCTGTCATTGGTGTGACTTACGTATGTAAATCCAGGAGTGGTAACCTCTATGTGGGTAGTATGTGTGTACTCTGTGGTGTTGTCAGTCACTGTGCATTGGTAATGTGTTTGAGTGCATTGTCACAGTGTTGTACATGTCACTGTGTCCTTCTCCATATCTGTAGCTGTCATGTGAGGTACATACCATGGCAGCCATTATGTGGTGTGGAGAGGTACACTGACCTACATGTCCATAGCTGACACACCATGTCTGCTGAGACATACCATGTGCAGGTATTCCAGGAATAGTGTGCCACTGTGAATATCATTGGGGGGACTATTGTACACATTTATGACCCTGTTCAACCCTGACACATGCAGTGGTGGGCAGCCAATCACATATCTGGTGGTTACTGGTGTAGGTGATTTGAAATGGGGTATGATACTCCAGTTATGACACTGGTGTTCACTCCATGCCTTTGTCACCAGGCACCTGTTGCAATACATCTGTACACATGTGCCTCACTCAGAATATATATACATCTCTCTCTCTCTCTCTATATATATATACATATACACATATATATATTGATGTACATATATTGCTATAGATATGGAGGGGGTGACACAGAGGGGGTGAGAGTGACAGAGGGGGTGGGACAGGGGGTGTTGAGGTCATCATATACAGTCATACCTGTAGATAGTCAGATCAGTCTGTCTATGTATATGTATCTACATATATCTATATCTGTATGTGTGTATTACATATATATGTTTGTACATATTCTATCCACATCTGTCTATGTATTCCTACATCTCTCTCTATGTATGTATACATATATGCATATTATATATATATATATATATATATACATACATACATATTTTGACATACATACGTATCCATATGATAGACAGGTATATCAACATGTTTGTCTACTAGTTTCTTTTATCGGCTAATATGGCTTTTTTTGTTTCATTTCTTAGCTGTCTGAATTGCAGGTGGTCTGAGGAGCTTTTTGTTGAGCGCCATTTGGCCCATTGTTTATTTCTTTGGAGGATTTTTGCTTGGTTGTTTTGGTGAGCCATGGTGCGGTTTGGTTCTAATTCTAACTTTCGTAATGAGCTTATCGGCTAATATGGCTTTTTTTGTTTCATTTCTTAGCTGTCTGAATTGCAGGTGGTCTGAGGAGCTTTTTGTTGAGCGCCATTTGGCCCATTGTTTATTTCTTTGGAGGATTTTTTGCTTGGTTGTTTTGGTGAGCCATGGTGCCGGTTTGGTTCTAATTCTAACTTTGCGTAATGGGGCATGGCTGTCTAAAATGGTTAGAAATTTATAGTTAAAGTATTTCACAGCATTATCTATTGGGAGGTATTTCAGGGGTGACCAGTCACAGGTGACTAGTTCAGCAAATCACAAGCTGCTAAAGTCATAGCCTACCCCATATCCATCCTCATTAACAGAACTATTTCTGAAGGATATATTCCCCTAATCTGGAAATTTCATTCTGTACTGACTACAGTATACTTTATTCAGGGGTTATTACTACTTTATTGGTGGATCCATAACTCTTTCTCACACTCTCTCACTTGTTTTCATTTTACTATTCAGGATGGTACTTACTTCTAGGCTTTATTGACATGTTTTACCTGTAGTTATTACAATCCTTTCCAGCAGTCTCACTTCTGTCATGTTTCAGTATTTCAACAGGGATATATTTCACACATGTGATTTGCTCATCTTCTGCAGCTGTACTTTTCAGCCTGTTGCAGGTTGTGTACTATTATATTACAGGTGGGGCATCTTTATTTCCGACTTTATTTCAGACATTTTCATTTTTCTGTTTGGATTACAGACTGCAACACACTTTTCTAATCAAGCAATACTTGCAAACACTTTTACACTGTTACTTGCACATTTTATTACTTAGTGACTACACTGCACTCTTTTGCTAACTGTCATACTTTGATATTTCTTTACAGTTACTGGGAGTGGATTACTGACCTGCCTGGTGGCGCAACCGCACCAGCCTATCGCCATAGGCTCTGCGGTTCGCAGAACGGACACCTGCAGCTGTAATATAAATGAAGTAATATTGGAATACACATCTCCATAATATCAGCTAATTTAATTTCTTACATACATAATTAAATGTAACTTACTCAGTAGTGGGGCGTTGGGCATTTGCCAGGCCTCCTGTATCGAAAGGTTCAATCGGTCCTGCTTGCGTCTTTTCAGGTCCGCATGGTGGTGGCGGACCTGCTCACCAGTCCTTGGAATCCCTGTGGCACTGGTGAGATCATGAGCCAACCGGTCCCATGCCTCAGCCCTATATGCTCCCCACAGGACCTGGCTCTGCATGAGTTGGGCCTCATGATTGTGGACTAGGAGCCAGACCATGTATCTGGACTCCTCAATGCCCCAGCTCTGTGCTCAAAAGCAACTACCCTCACCTACACCTGACATTCTGGCTGCAAGTCAGTTCTACAATTCCTGCCTATGGGGCTTATATATGCCGTTTTTCCCGCACTTATCTGTGATTGGCCATTTTGGAATTGTATCCACTTCACAAAACCTGCTTTGTCATGCTCCACTTTCTATTCATTCCTATATATTTGCTATTACTGCATTTCTGAGTACAGCTGTCAGGGCTTAGTGGTTCAGTACCTTGACTATGGTGCATGGTATCCTGGGTTCGAACCTGGTCACTGCTTTTTATATTTTATGACTGTCTAGACAGGCTAGGGGGTATGTCTGTGTAAAAGCAGTTTTGTTACAGCTTGCTCAATGTTGCCCGCCGGTTAGCTTGTTAGCACAGTGCGCACCAGGCGCTGGTTTACGCCTCATTTGGCTGTCAGCACGCATATTACGCTCAGCTCAGCTGGGGTCACACAGTTTCAGCATGTGAAACCACTGCTTAGCTACGGGAACTCATTTTGCACCTGTTAAACCACTGTTCAGCTACGGGCACTCATTTTGCACCTGTTAAACCACTGCTCAGCTACGGGCAGATGCACTCACCTTGTTAAATTGTACCTCAGCTATAGGCACATCTGGCATTTTCTATTGTTTTGTTACCTCACATTTCTTCAAAATAAATGGACTATTTCATTACATTTTACATAAATTGTGATTTTATATGTGTACATATTTGTCAGGGACTTGTTTCGTGCTTATTTTACTAAAAATAAAATTGATGTTGTGGGGGCTCGAATCATGGATGCCTGCTCTTCAGCCGACGTCTCTACCGCTACGCTATTGCTTCTTGGCTTCATTTGCATATTTAGTTCTTATATGCTTTCCAACTGACTGCTAACTGTGGCTGCGCTACAGGCACGCCCGCACAAACGAGCGCACTCATGGGCAAACATCTTTACAATTTAAAAAAAATGATAAGATGTTCATTTGTACATTTTATGTTCGTAGTCGGTGGGGGCATGTGTTGTGTTGTGTTTATTCACATTTCCATGGACTCTGTCATGGGAGTTTACTTTGGGCACTTTTACTCTTCTGGGGGCGTGTCCGCTTGCAGGGCTCGGCCTACGGACACGCCCCCTACTGTCTTACATGGACCGTGTTAGCCTTAGGTGTGATTCAGCATGCTCTCATGAATATGCAGAGCATGCTGACATCACTCCGTGACCAGCCTCCGTGTAAGAGTTATAACTCTTACACGGAGGCTTTGTGAATCCTTGCCAGTAACACATAAGCAAGTCAGCTACATGGTATGTGTGTACAAGAGTGAATATACAGTCCAAACAATTATATGGCAATCAGCATATTGGCAGCATAACACAGTTGGAGCACACAGACAAAGCTTACAGACCTGAGGGATGAGGCTGATGAGGATGACTGTCATGAATGTTCTACAGAGCTATCTCACTGAATGAATTATGCATAGTTCATGCCATATCCTGGATGAATGTTCCCATCATGTCCATCATCTGAGTTCAGAACTTATCGGTCACTACCTTCTGGATCTCTTCCCACTAATCATCTCTGTTCCATTTCTGGATTTGTCTCCTCCAGGGTGCAGCAGACTTGATGGCTCAGGCAAGTGCAAGTCCAGCTTCTTCATCATCATTGTTGTCATCACTATCATCATCATCATTTTAGGACTCGGGCAGTGGCCTGGCATGTATTTGTCATTTGTGTCTGCTAGGCGAACATCCATGCTCTGTATTGGAAACAACCCTCACAGATGGCCCTCTACTACTACCACATAGGAACACAACATATGAGAGATGCAATTACATTAAGAAACTAGAACTCTTGCTGTCTCAATCACAAGCCAGGTCATCTGGCACTGAGAACATTGTCTGCACAAACACCACACCTCTAACAACACCCACACCTGTACAACACACTCCCACATATGCAAAGCTTCTCAGCAAAAACATATCTAAACAAAAGAGACATCTCAGGCACATACACACATACACACACATACACACACACACACACACACACACACACACACACACACACACACACACACACACACACACACACACACATCACAACCTACAGCACCAAGCACCACACATAGTACATATGCCTGTGTCTCACAGCCTCTAAGATCCAGCCACAAACCCAACATACTAGTCATAGAAGACTCTATAATGAGACACACAGATGACCCCCTCACCAGGTTAGACAAGGAGAAAGTCACAATAAGTTGCTTGTCAGGTGCTAGAATCCACCATATCGTGCATGCATTTAAGACTCCTAACAGATACTGTTATGACTCTGTCATAGTCCATGTTGGTGTGAATGACTTGAGACATACCTCTCTGACTATATAAAGACAGACATGATTGAACTCACTGAATATGTGTCCCAGGCAAGTACGTCCCTAGCCTTAAGCAGCATCTTATCATCACCAGGATGATGCCTTAATACAAACAGAAAATTATTGATTTTAACAATTAGCTTAGTTTCTGGTGTCATTCCAAGGGGATCCAGTACCTGACAGCCAGGGAGGACATGATTGACAGACCACGATGTGTTGCCAGAGATGGCCTTCATCTGTTTCCCCTGGGCTTCAGGTTTCTGGCAAAGGCTCTCGCCTCCTCATTGTGCCCTTTTTAGGCAAAGTCATGAAGACAAAATTATCACTGTGAAAAATTCTTCTAAACAAAATTTAAAGATCATGCTGCTAAATGCTAGGAGTCTCAACATGAAACTGTAATAATTGCAAGCATTCCTCACCCTGGAGGTTGCTGACATTTGTGCAGTCACTGAAACCATGTTCAAAGCTGAGGAGAGCACCCCAGCCTTATCAGGTTACTCATCCTACCATACTTGCAGACTCCAAAGAAGGGCTACATAGACAAAGAAGGTGGAGCTTCAATATTTATCAAAGACATACACACCTCCAGGCCGGTCAAACAGTATGACACACAGGAGACACTCCAAGCTCAGTTAACTGTTGAGAAAACACCTATTCAAATCATAACTAGCTACAGACCCCACAACCAAGACTCAAGATGCCCACTCCACCTAGCTGAACTTACTTGAATCCATTAAGATTCAACCCATTACCCTGATCCTGGGTGACTTTAATTACCCAACCATAGAGTGGAAGACGTATTCTAGCCCAAACACAAATGCCCAGAGATTCCTCAACTTTGTCACTGCCAGTGCATTTGATCAGCTGGTCGACACCCCCTGAGAGGTAAAAATATCCTGGACCTGGTACTAACCAACATAAGTAGCCACTGTAGCATCCCGGCAGTGTCATCCTCCTTGGTAAGATCTGACCATAAAGTGATCACTTTTGAAGTCACCATTTCCCCTGACCTGCCCCTTGCCCAGGTCAAACAAAAAAAAAAAACATTTCCAAAGCTGACTACAACCTCCTGAGAGCAGGTATAAGCAGCTTCACAGCCACCATCCCTTCAGTTGAATTAGCACAAAGCCTACACAAAAAAACTATATGAGCACCTACACTGCTGCATGGACTCAGTAATACTTGACAGGACCAAATCATCTTCCTCAAGGAAGAGTAAACCTGTCTGGTGGACAGCAGCAATAAACAAACTCTATAATAAAAGGAAAAAAAATGCTGTCCAGGACCAAGAAGGAGCATGTGCCAAGTTAGAAGCAATCTCTCCTAAGCTAATAAGGTCACTGGTGAAATCCTCTAAGGTTAACTTCGAGTCCAAATTGGGCACATCTACTAAGGACAATCACAAGGCCTTCTCCACATACATCCACACTCTCAAAGGTAAGACCCAAATCTGCTCAGAACTGGTGATCAAGAACACCACATGCACAAACACCATAGATATAGCCAACCTGCTGGCAGACAGGTTCAGTGAAACCTTCACCCCCCATTCCCCAGTCAGTAAATCATGACATCCCCAGCACCTGCCTCCTCCCCTCATCACCAGGGAGCAGGTCTTTAACTCCCTCTCAAAGGCAAAAAATGCAGCCTCCATGGGACCTGACAACATAACAGGCTACATCCTACATGAACTCAGGCATGAGCTCTCAGCACCATTAGGCACCCTATTCAACCAAAGCCTGAGCACCAGATGAATGCAGGACAGCCACTGACATCCCTCTACACAAAGGTGGAGCGTCCACTGACCCAGGCAATTATAGGCCCATTAGCCTAACATCCTAATCTGGAAGGCCATGGAATGCATTATCATGGACCTTATAAACAAGGATATTGGCGAGCTCCAAATGCTTGACCCCACGCAGTTTGGTTTTGTCAAAGGGAGATCATACCTGTAAAACTTGGTCAACTTCTTTGAAACAGTCATCAAAGCCATGGACGAGAGTAAGACAGTGCACACCACCTACCTTGACCTAGCCAAAGCCTTTGACACTATTCCCCACTCAGGTATAATAGACAAACTCCCCCAGCTAGGCATCAACCCATATGTTACCAGATGGGTAGCAAACTGGCTCACTGATAGAACCCACTCAGTCAAAATAGGGGAAGCAACCTCTAGCAGTAGACCTGTAATGAGGACATACTCCGAGGATCAATCTTGGGGCCTCTACTGTTTTTGATATACTTTTCTGAGGTACAAGCCAAAACCAGTGGTCTGTGTCTGACCAAGTTTGCAGATTACTGCAAGCTGAGCACTGTCTTAAATTCACCTAGTGATGTGAACATCCTCCAAGAGGGCCTTACCCAAACTAATTACTGGTGCCAGAATCATGGCCTCAATCTGAATTTCAAGAAATGCATCATTATCCTCTTTGGGGAAAATGATGTCCCCACTAATTATTACATTAATAACAACATATTAAGCATGCAGTAAGTTGTGAGGGACTTGGGCGCCCAGGTTGATAGCAACCTGACTTTTGACCACCACGTTACCTTCATTGTACAGAAGGCTTTCTACATGGCCCACCTCATAAGTAAGGGTATTTCATCCAGGAACCAGGAGGTCTTAACATCCCTGTACTCCTCTCTTATCAGACCCATTCTTGAGTACAATGGCCCCTTTGACATGTACCTTGCCAGGCATAGGCAGCAGCTGGAGAGACCATAGAGGTTCCTGACCAGGAAAATCCTGGGTATCAAACACCTATCCTATACAAATAGTCTAAAAGCCCTGTCCCTCTACTTAGTCTTGTACAGACTGCTCAGAGGTGACCTATGCCTGGCGTACAAGGCCATCTCAAACCCAGCCTTGATGGAGTTGCTACATATCCATCAGTTAAACTCCACTCATGCAACCCACATGCAAGGCCTAAACCTGGTCTGTGACATTAATAGAACATGTTGGTGGGATAGATTTGTGTCCCAAAGACTCCCCCATCTGTGGAATAGACTCCCTCTCCATGTCAGGCAGAGTACCTCACTAGCCCTCTTTAAGGGGAACCTGGACAACTGGGTGGGAAACAGAAAATACACTCCTGGGACCCCACCTGTGTCCCTGCTGGACAGGGGAAACAGGTTCTGACTTTGTGGGAACATGGGTAAAATTCTTGGCTAGGCTTATAAGGACCTCTGGGCCAATAGCCTAGTATCATCCTATGAATCTATGAACCTAAGGTGAATTTCAAAACACAACAGAAATGAAAAGCAAATGTCTAGCTGAACGTAATATGAAACTGATGTGCATATCTGTAATATAACATACTTAATCAACATACCATCCACTGGTGAGAACTGCAAATACAACTATGAGACTGAAAGCGTAGTAGCATACATTAAAGTTTTCATTTAAAACACAGTTCAGTTTTAAATGATGCAAACATTAGCAAGTAGTAGAATTATAATCAACACAATCGCTGCTAATGATTGGTTCATACTGCACATAACACATTCCCTGTGTCACTTTATCTATAGCTATGGATGTGACCAATATAGAACATGTTAGGGAGAAGGTATCCATCACCAATGCGAGCAGTACAAACAAGGCCATGCAATGGCATGCATACACAGCTTATCAGTAGAAATCAGGACATCACCTAAACTGGCCAGCATGAAGCATGGCAAGCTCATGTAACATGTCCTGACATTTGAATGGAAACATGCCTGACACTGCCTCATGCCACATAAATATAACTGAACTTTGACAAAAAAAGAAGCTTGCAAATTTCAGCATAACAGTATTACAGTGACCTGCACTGTTTAATTATGCAGTCTGTCTCAGCAGACTGTTCAGCTGAGTGTATGCAAGTAGGTCATTATTCCCTTTCTTTTTCCCTTGCATGTATTCCCTGAATAGTTATTTCTGCATGTGAATGTAAATGTGAGGTTTAGCCAAAAATATTCCCCCACTTACACCACCTGATAGTCCAAAGGAAATATTGTGTACCACATTACACACACCCATCACTAGGGAACAGTTCTGCAATGCACTTTCAAGGTTAATACACACTGTATCGATGGGCTCCAATAACATCCTGGGATGCTTACTACATAGCATGAAACATGACCTCTCTGGTCCACTTGAATCACTTTTCAACTGTAGCAAATAGTCAGATTTTGTGTCCAAATAATGAAAGATGGCTACTGTCATTCCCCTACACAAAGGATTTCAAAACACTGATCAGGGTAAATGCAGGCCTATAAGTCTAACCAGTTATATGTAACTCATATTTAAACCCATGTAAAGATACATCATAGACATGATAAATGACGGTGTAGGTAACATGCATATGCTGACCCTATCACAGTTCAACTTTATTAAAGGAAGGCCATGCCATGCCTATTAAATGTGTTGGATTTCACTGAGAGGCCTAACAAACCAATGGAGGAGGGCAAGACTGTGCACACAGATTACCTCAACCTGATACAATACCCCACTCAGGCATTATAGACAAGCTCAGTAAATTAAGTGTAAATCTTTGTATCCCCCACTGGATATCAAAATGGCTCACTGATAAGACCCAGAGATTAAAATAGTTGAGGCCACTTCGACCAAGAGCCGAGTCATTAGTAGAATCTACCATGGCTCACTACTGGGGCCACTGCCTTTTGGCATCTATTTCTCTGAAGTAGAAGTAAACAGTGAAGGTTTATGGCTGACAAACTGCAGATGATTACAAGCTGGAGGTTATCATTGACTCCCATGTAGACACAAACATTCTTCGGGAAGGCCTATATATGACTAAGAAATGGTGGCAAAGCCATGCTCTTAAAATCAATTCTAAGAATTGCATAATTGCACCCCATGGAAAGTCAACCATCACAGATGATTGACACATTGAAAAAGAACCCCACCAGTCAAAACAGTGGTCAGGAATCTGTGTACACATGTAGACAGTAGACTTACCTTTGACCACCTATGGCCATAGTGGTGATGAAATCTTTTTGTGCTGCACAAGTTATAAATAAGGGCATGGCTGATAGGTCCAAAGAGGTTATTATTTCACTGTAGCCTGTCCTTACCTCAGAGTTTCAATAAGCAAAAGAATGCAACACATAACAAACCTGCCTTATGCAGAGGGCCTTAAAGACCTTTTGTCTACTCAGTCTGACATACATTTCTGAGGGGGTGATTTTATGATAGACTTATAAGGTATCTGTAAACACCAAAGTTATGAATCTCCTGTATAATTATAAGTTAAACAATACCTAAAATACAAGGGCTAAGGGCCAGAATTTTTTCCGTGACTTAAACAGAACATGCTGGAGAGACAGATTGTGTCCCATGGATTGCACATCCTATGAATAGGTTTCAAATCCATGTGTAGCTGATTTTGTCTTTTACACAATTTAAGCACAACCTAGACCAATGTAAGTGGATTTATCAATTTACACTGGGGCTGTAATTTATATGACGATGTTTGATTTACCTTTATGCATACAGGTGCTGACATTTTCATTACTGGGTTTCACTCCCACATGCAATCGTATGGACAGATTTACCTTGATGTATATAAAGACAGATTTACATATCATTCATTTCTCTTACTGGTAATCCTGCGTATTCTGTGGTGTAAGTGCAGAAACCCATGGATTCCAACACTGTTTGTATGTATAATGTTGTTTTACTGTTACAGATATTTCATTGATGTTTCTTAACAATGTCCTTTTGCTGTTACGGATATTTCTTCACTGATTTTTTTTTTTTAACAAAAGTCTTATAACTACTGGCTCAATATACAAAGGATCCACACTGTCTGTGGCCTGCCTGTGGTTTTCCAACACTTATCATAAGTTGTTTAGTTGTTAGTTTGTGTAGTATTTTATTGTGAAACACATGCAGACTCATGTGGCATGATTTTGCTGTCTTTGGATGTCCATTCAACAAATACGTAGCGTAAGAGGTTGCAATCCCAGACATAGCCTCTAAAGATATTAATTTACAAGTTAAATTATGCTGATTTTACAACTGTTATATATGCAGGCATTGCTGTTACTTTTTATGTCACATTAGTATTTGTCACAAACAGTGTTATAGACTTTTGCAGTGCACAGGAATGCATGTTTATGGTGACATACATTGACCACATAATCATTTGCATAACTGGGGTCCCACAAAAATATGATCATGTCTTTCAGATGGCCAACCATCCAAAGGTTGACATTTTATCCTCACAGTAAAATGACATAGGTTCATAGGTAGGTACTAGGCTATTGGCCCTAGGGCCTCTATAAGCCTAGCCAAAAAGGTACCCTGGCTTTCGCCACCCATGAAAATTATTTTCCTCTGCCCCAGTCGAGCAGAGCCACAGAAGTGATCCCCAGGGTGAATTTCCTATTTCCCATCCAATCATCAAGATTTTTCCTGAATACTGCTAATGAGGAGCCTTGTTTGACATAGATAGGTAGTTTGTTCCAGAGTATGGGAAGTCTCTGGGACAGGAATATATCCCTCCAGCATGTTCTGTTTATTGTGGTGACAAGGTTTAGGTCCATAGAGCGTGTAGCTCAGAGAAATTGGTATTTCTTTAAGTGGAGCATGTCCAACAGCTCTGGGTTTGACATAGCTTTGTATGTTAGGCAGAGATTGCCTCTGAGTAGGCAATATGCGATGGAGTAAAGGTGGAGTTTTTTGAGGCGGTCTGCGTAGGGCATCTGTTTGAGGCCGGTAATCCTCTTTGTGAGGTATTTCTGTGGCGTTTCCAGTTGTTGTAGATGTCTTGTGAGGTACATACCAAAAGGGGCACTGTACTCTATAATGAGTGATGAGTAGAGGGGAACAATGACCTCTTTTTTTCTAGATGAGAAACCTTTTGTGATGAGGTGTGCACATAGATGGATTTCCTGACTACTGTGGCAATGTGATTATCAAAGGAGAGACTACTGTTCACCTGTGTCTCAAGGTCTCTTATCACACTTTCAGTATTAAGTAGACTACCGCCTATGTGGTAGTTCATGTGTAGAGAATTTTTATCAAAGGGGATGACAATGCACTTTTTGGCATTGAGCTTGAGGCCATGGCTTTGGCACCACGCATCTGTCTCAGTGAGGAACTTTTGTAGAATGTCCACATCATTAGGAGTTTCAATTATGGCTCCTAGTGTGCAGTCATCTGTGAACTTCATTAGCCAAAGACCTTCTGTGTTAGCCTGTACTTCAGAAAAGTAGATACCAAACAGTAGAAGACCCAGGACTGAACCCTGTGGTACTCCACTTGTCACTGGTCTGAAGTCAGATTTGGAGTCTGCTACTTTCACCGTGTGGGTTCTGTCAGTGAGCCAGTTGGCAATCCATCTTGTGACATAGGGATTTATACCTAGTTTAGTGAATATATCTATATTTCCAGAGTGGGGGATGGTGTCAAAAGCCTTGGTGAGATCTAGATAGGCTGTGTGAACCACCTTACCCTCGTCTACAGCTTTGGTGACTGCTTCAAAGAAGTCTATCAGGTTTAGGAGACATGATCTTCCTTTTACAAACCTGAACTGGGTGGAGTCCAGAGTTTGGAGATTATCACTGTCTTTGTTTATAAGTTCCATGATGATATGTTCCATGGCCTTGCAGACCAGGCTTGGCAGGCTAATGGGGCAGTAGTTCTCGGGGTCTGTGGTTGCTCTCCCTTTGTGGAGTGGGATAACCATCGCTGTGCACCATTCAGTGGGCACAAAGCCTGAGGTGAGGCTATGACTGAACATGGTATTTAGGTGGGGTGCCAGTTCATTCTGTAGTTCATGTAGAACGCAGCCTGGGATGTTGTCAGGTCCCATGGATGCTGTGTTCTTGACTTTGGAGAGTGTGGTTTTTACCTGTGCAGCCATGATTACAGGAACGTTGCATTCTTCCGGTATAGAGATGGGCCCTTTAGGGGGTGAGAGGGGGGTAAAGTTATCACTGAACCTATCTGTTTGGATGTTGGCAATATCAATTGGTTCGGTATATTTAGTGCCATTGTGCTGTAACTCAGAGCAGATCTGAGTGTTGCCATTGAGACTCTTGACATAGCTATAGAATGCTTTGTAGTTGTCTTTAGAATAAGTGGCAATTTTGTTTTCATAACTAGCTTTGGAAGATTTTATGAGGGATCTTAGCTTCTTACTGAGGCTGACCAGGGAGTTCCTGCAATCATGAGATTTTACTCTTTTTTGCAACAGTTTCTTTCTTCTGTTGTAGAGTTTGTTTATGGCAGGGGACCACCAGATTGGCTTCCTTTTTTGGAGGATAGCATCTTGGTTCTGTTAGGGATAGCATGATCCTTGCACTTGTGTAAGTGCTTATAAAGTGCATTTGTGTAGGATTGAGCAGTCATACCTCTATTGTCCATTTGCATGGGTATCATGAAGTTTGCCACTTCTGTTCTAAGAAGTGTGAAGTTGGCTTTCAAGAAATTTTTTACAGTGGTTTCCCTAATGAGGGGTGAGATGTGGATGTCTAGGGTGATTAGCTTGTGGTCGGATCTAACCAATGAAGAATTGACCTCTGGTGTGGAACACTGGTCGCCCATGTTGGTAATGACCAGGTCTAGGATATTGCTGCCCCTTGTGGGGGTGTGGATAAGTTGATCTAAGGCATTGGAATTTATGAATTCCAGAAAACTTTGAGCAAAAGATTTAGTACAGGAGTAGTTTTCCCAGTTAATGGTGGGATAGTTGAAATCACCCATTAGTAGGGTGTTGGGTTGTACCCTAATATTTTCCACTGTATCAAGAAATGAGGAGTGGGAATCCTGGGGCATGGTGGGGGATCTGTAGCAAGCTACAATTTGGATTGCGGTCTTGCCCTGAGTTAGCTGCACTTGGATATTCTTGGGTGCATTATGCTGAGCAACTAGCCTGGAGGTGTGGATATCCTTAATGAATATGGACACACCTCCACCTTTAGTGTTTCGGCCCAGGATAGGTGGCCGAAAGGTGTGGTATGAATTATAGCCTGGTAATGCAGGGGTGCTCTCTGGAGCTTTGAACCAGGTCTCTGTCACAGCACAGATGTCAATGTTCTTCAATTTGAGTGCCTCGAATGAGTTCATTTTGAGGTTTAGACTTCTAGCATTGAGTAGCATTACCCACAGATTTTGCTTGCTTGTACCTGTTGCGGTGGTAAATTTGTCATTTGAACCTTGCCTAAAACAGGCCCCTTAGAATGACACCACACTAGATGCTCTCAGACAACATGGATAGAGACTCTTTGGCCATGCAGGGAATACAGTTTGGAGAAAAGAAATGTGGACTAACCTCACCAACATGATTGATGTTGTTGGAGGTCACAGCAGGTCCCATGAGGCCTGTTGATGATGCTGCTCAGACATGGTCCTCCATGCAGCCAACAGGTTAAGATGATATGAGAGATTGAGGGATGCCACCGGTGTGGACCAATATTGACCCTCGATGACATCACAATATTTCTGGCCGCCGTGCATACAGCAGGACAGGAGTAAAGCTGGAGTTCCAGGATGAACATTTATGTTTTTCTTTCCATGATGTGCCTGAGTCAAGAGAAAATCACTGCATATTGCTGCTACATGCATATTCATGTATTGTAAGTTTTGATTTACAGCAGCAGATTTGAGCCATGCACACAGACCTATATAGGGCGATGGTGATGAATGTAAGTTTAATGACATGTACTCATACGACTACAGTACATACAGAACAGAGCAACCAACATGTGTAATACTGCCTGCATTAATATTCTCAGGTCCATCTACTTCTGGGCAATACCAAGGAATGGCAGGTGAGTCTATCCATACTGTGTTATTGTGACCACTACCTGTTATTACCTGAGCCTCATGTCATGGCACTGCTGTTTACAGTTATATTGATATTTCCCCTAACATTGTACACTGCAGGTACATCCAGTGGAAGCCCAAACCATGCAGATGCAAGTACAGACAGACCAGGTGTGTTACTTCCACAGTTCATAGTTTGCATCAATGTGTAGCACACATGTGATACATGACATTAATGTCACTGTTTTTCAGCACAGGACCATGTAGTCAACAGGCGCAATGTCCAGAATGTGAGTATCTGCTTCCCCTGTTACTGTGTTCTATATGTCATGATGTCAGTATTGTTTTGGCTAAATACATGGATGTGTTGTCTTTCTCTTTACTTTCCCGCTGCAGGATTGCAGTACGGTATACAAACTCTCATCAGAGGGAGTCCATCAGTGGTATGCTATTAACTATCTTTCATACATGGCATTGCTGTTACTCCTGTTTTTGTCCTCAGTTAATACTGTGTCCTTCTTCTCATTCCTAGACCAGACTGCATCAACCTCAACTGCACAAACAAGTGGTATAGCTATGTAAAACCTTCTGTATGTTTTAACTATGTTCAAATGGTTAATGGTGACAATGATGTGATTAATAATGCTGACTTTTTCTCTACAATAGTTGAAGTTCATCCCTGTTCAACGGCACCATCTTCCCAGTAGGAATTGTCAGGTGTGTGCTTTATTTGTATTCATCACATATGTATGTTGGCTATGTAACCTAATTATATACTTCCTGTTATGTAGATTCTGTGAACCATAAATAGACAAGAACTCATGAAAAGTCATTATTATGTGTAACATTGCAGCGAGATACGAGTCATATTTCTTTAATGATATCCAGCATATAATGTCCTGATCTGTGTCATCTGTCTCTTCTTTTAGTGCATCAACTATCTGTATCCTCCATTAGCCCATCCAGCAATCCAAATATGGAATCCGATGTGTTTCAGTATAGTAGCATGGTTCTTGGCAGACATAACACTAACATGGTGATGCAGTCTGGCCAAGATGGTGACAGTGATGTTGATGCAGCTATAGCCTCAAATGTGAAAGGAAAGTTGTCTGGTCATTCTGACAATAAAGGGACATCAGAGGATGAACAGGATGAGGCCAGTGAACAACAGACCCAAGTTGAGACTGCTGCTGATATTGACAGTCCCCCACAATACATTGATACTAGACATCACAGTAGACGTAGGCATGCAAATGGTTCAAGACCAGGTGTCAGAGGGTGCCTTCCTACTCCTACAGGCAAAGAAACATTCATAGCAAAATCATGGATCAGATATTCATGCATTTGCCTGTGCCACAGATCGTGTTGCACACCAGCTGCACATGCTGCATGAAGGACAGGAGCACATACACAGTTAGATAATAGTGTCATTGGCATTGGCTGCTCAAAATGAAGGTATTGTAGCAGTGGCACAGACAGTAGAAACCTTGACTTCTACTGTACTACAGGATTGCCATAGTACAAGCAGGGTCCTGAGTGCCCTGAATGTGATTAGCCAATTGCCACATGGGAGAGGCTGTCAGAAACCTCTCAGCAAAACCAACCTTGTACATCAAGCATCAGTATGTATGCTCAAACAAGCACACACTTCCACTTCTGGCCCATCTGCTATAGTCCAACCAGTCACAACCAAACAGCCAAGTCACAGTCATGCTCCTTCACCTCTCCTCTGTGGAGAAACCGGGACCAAGTATTTCTGTACATGGTAAGGGCAGAGCAGACCATTGTATGACCCATCAGTGTGGTCATCATAGACTGCAATAGAGTGAATCCAACAGTTTAATAAACATAGCTGACTCCATGTATTATATTACTTTAGACATAGTTTATTGTGATATATTTAGCTTGTGATATTAAGTGTTCTCTATTATGTCCTGTGTTGTTTCTTTTTTCTTCATCTTATTATAGTGTAGTAGGAATGTGTTGCACTGCGCTTCTGTGGATCCCTAGTGATATCTGCACTGCTTACTGTACTTATTTCCTTGTTTCACTTGAAAGAAAGTTACTGTTTGTCATTTTTGCATTTAAGTTATCTGTAACACATTGCATTTAAGTTACCTGGCACTTGCTCACTAAAGCAATTATATAAGTCAGCACTAAAAAATTAAAAGCACTACCCCCTAACAAACTCCCCTTGAGTACCTTGTTCCCCATTGGCTCTTTTTTCAATTATAAAGGAATTCCCAATACTATTCTAGCATGTCCAAAGGTCAGTTGTCAATCTCCTCTCCGGTCCAGCTGGTGAATCTGGGAATCTTGAGGCAATGTTACAACTGCCTCATGTACACAGACAACCCTTTCCTCCTCCCAACAAATTCCAACACATGTGAGAGATGTAACCATATAGCCAAACTGGAGGCTAAGCTCTCTCAACTCAGTACTGGCGTAACCAGTCAGGAGGAGAAGGAAACCACACTCACTACAATTCCAGTCTCACATAGACCTACCACGACAGCAAACCAAACATAAACACACAAAAACATACTCGGAGGCTCTAAACAAAAATCTGCCTAAGCAGCAGAGAACTCCAAAGCAGACACCCAAGCAACCGATACCCCAAAACAAAACACGTGCAACACATAGCTCACAAAGCCAGTGTGCCAAACAGTCACAGCCCTTAAGGCTAAACAACACACCTGATACACTTGTAATAGGTGACTCTATCATCAGGCACACTGACGTCCCGCTCACCAGGCTGAACAAGGAGAAGGTCACGGTGAGCTGCCTGTCAGGCGCTAGGATCAGCCACATAACACAAGCACTCAGGTCACTCCAAGGCAAGTACAAATATGACTCACTCATTGTCCATGCTGGTGTGAATGACCTGAGACGTACCTCCCTGGGCTACATGAAAAGAGACATAGAGGAGCTCTCTGAGCATGTAGCCCAGGCTGGTATGACCCTGACCTTGGGTAGCATCTTACCCTCACCAAGAATGATGCCACAATATGAAGACAAGATGATCAATTTCAACAATTGGCTTAAGTATTGCTGTCATTCAAAGGGGATCCAATGCCTGTCAGCCTGGGATGACATGCTCGAAATGCCACGATGCTTCGCTAGGGATGGCTTGCACCTATCACCCCTGGGCTTTCGAATATTGGCAAAGTCTTTTCCTACCCCCATAGTGCCTTTTTTAGGCAAGGTTCAAAAGACAAACCCACCTCCATTGGTATCACAAAGGATAAGAAACTAAGAGTAGTGCTACTCAACGCCTGAAGTCTAAACCTCAAGATGCAAACACTCGAAACTCTCCTTAGCATGGAGAACATCGATATCTGTGCAGTAACAGAAACCTGGTTCAAGGCTCCCAAGAGCACTCCAGCACTACCAGGTTATACCTCATACCATGCTTTCCGGCCCCAAAACTTGGACCGAACCACAAAAGGAGGGGGAGTATCAATATTCGTCAAAGATACCCACACCTCCAGGTTGGTGGCACAGCACGAAGCATCACAGACTATCCATGTGCAACTAACAGAGGGTAAAACTGCCTTCCAGTTTATAGCCTGCTACAGACCACCCTCCCAAACCCAGGAACCCCACTCAGCCTTCCTGAGAACACTGGAAAATATGAAGTTCTCTCCAAACACCATTATATTGGGCAACTTCAACTACCCAAACATAGACTGGGAGCATTACTCTAGCTCCAACACCCTAGCCCAAAGGTTCCTAGAATTTATAAACTCAAATGCTATGGAACAACTTGTTACCACTCCCACAAGAGGGGAAAATATACTGGACCTAATCATCACCAACATGGGGGCTCTATGCTCCAGACCAGAAGTGTATCCCTCACTGGTAAGATCAGACCATACACTAATCTCACTGGATATTCACATCCTGACCCCACCCCCTGCCCAGAAAACCACAGTGAAAAACTTCTCTAAAGCAAATTTCACACTCCTCAAAACCGAGGTGGAATCCTTCAAAGCCCCGGCCTGTGGAAAATACGCCCAGACCGCAGAATCCTTTATAAACGCATTCTATGAACACCTTCAGGAATGCATGGATCATGCAATCCCAAATAAAACCAAGACCCAATCCTCCAAAGGCAGACGTCCTGTCTGGTGGACCCCAGCCATAAACAAACTATACAATAGAAGGAGGAAGCTACTACATGATAGAGCAAAATCCCAAAAAAGGGAAGGCATCTCTGATCAGTATTAGCAAAAACTACGGGCACTCATAAAATCGTGTAAGGCCAGCTTCGAGAGAAAAATTGCACAGGACACTAAGAATAATCGCAAGGCTTTCTTTAGTTATGTTAGGAACCTGGGTGGGAATTCCCAGATATGCTCAGAATTAGTCCAAAATGACAAAAAATACAACAAACCCACAGACATTGCCAACATCCTAGCTGACAGGTTCAGCGCAAACTTCTCCCCCCCTCCCCACCAAAAGGGCAAATATCTATCCCAGCAGAGTGCTGCCCCCTGACATCTCAGATGCTCAGGTAAGAGCCGCCCTGTCCAAAGCAAAAAACACAGCATCAATGGGACCAGATGGTGTCCCGGGCTGCGTCCTACATGAACTCCAAGAAGAGCTAAACCCAAACATAAAACTACTGTTCAATCTCAGCCTTACTACAGGTTATGTACCCAAAGAGTGGCGTACAGCAACAGTGGTCCCTCGACACAAAGGTGGTGCCTCAACGGATCCTGGAAACTATCGCCCCATAAGCCTGACCAGCTTGGTCTGCAAAGCTATGGAAAGGATCATCATGGACCTCATAAATAAAGATATTGGGGACCTACAGACACTGGATCCTACCCAGTTCGGTTTTGTTAAGGGCAGATCCTGCCTCTTAAACCTGGTTGATTTCTTTGAAACAGTCACCAAGGCCATTGACGAGGGGAAGGTGGACCACACAGCCTACCTGGACCTCGCAAAAGCCTTCAATACAATACCCCACTCGGGCATTATAGATAAGCTCACCAGCTTAAATATAAACCCCCATGTCACTAGATGGGTTGCAAACTGGCTCAAGGACAGAACCCACATGGTTAGAATTGCTGGAGCCATGTCAGACTCCAAACCAGTTACAAGTGGTGTCCCACAAGGCTCAGTCCTGGGACCTCCTAGGTTGGTATATATTTCTCGAAGGTACAGGCCAACACAGAAGGACTGTGGCTGACCAAGTTCGCAGATGACTGCAAACTAGGTGCCATAATCGACTCTCCAGCTGACACAAGCATCCTCCAAAAGGGCCTCATAGAAACAGACAACTGGTGCCAGAGACATGGCCTTAAGCTAAATGCCAAAAAGTGTATAGTCATCCCCTTTGGCAAAAACAAAGTGCCCACAAATTACCACATAGGTGGTAATCCATTAAGTATGGAAGAAGTAATTAGGGACCTGGGGACCCAAGTTGATAGCAATCTCTCATTAGACAACCACGTGGCCAATGTGGTTAGAAAAACATTTTATATAGCCCACCTAATCATGAAGGGATTCACATCTAGATCAGGAGAGGTCATCGTGCCTCTTTACTCATCCCTCATCAGGCCCATAATTGAGTACAATGCCCCTTTTGGGTTGTACCTTACCAGACACCTGCAGCAACTGGAAAGACCCCAAAAGTACCTCACCAAGAGGATCAAAGGGCTCAAACAGATGCCATATGCTGCCCGGTTAAAGAAACTCCAGCTCTACTCAGTGGCATACCGCCTGCTCAGAGGCGATCTGTGCCTGACATATAAAGCCATGTCCAACCCAGAATTAATGGACATGCTGCACCTCAGAAAATCCAAATCCCATCGAGCTACGCTCGAGACTTGAACCTCAGCACTGAAATAAATAGGACATGCTGGAGGGACAGATTCATAACCCAGAGGTTCCATTCACTCTGGAATAAAATCCCAGTCCAGGTTAGGCAGAGTCCCTATTGACTCTCTTCAAGAGGAATCTTGATGAGCGGCTGGGGGATCGTAGGTTTACCCCGGGTATCACTTCTGTGTCACTGTTAGACAGAGGCACAGTATACTAACCTTGAAAATGGGCATAGCAAAATTAATTTAAAATGGGTGGCGAAAGCCAAACACACTCTGGCTAGGCTTATAAATGCCCTAGGGCAGATAGCCTAGTATGGACCTATGAACCTATGAACCTGTGATGTATTTCCCTTATTGTTTGCTATGCACTGATACAAAAATCTAAGTCTGTATGCCTGCTTGTGTCATTTGTGCCCAGAGTTGATGATCCATGTTGTGACAGATTTGTACTTGTTCATAATGTTATAATTTATGATTATGTCTGATTCTCAACATATGCATCTACTGGGTAGTTGCCATTAGATGTAATATGTGCTGCTATTGTGGGGTAACACCTGAACATCAGTGGTTAATCTGTGTACTCATGTGGTTGGCATGACTCAAAGTTGTGGGTCAGATGCTGCTGTGTTGCTTGGGCCTGCAGTTGTGGTCACACCCTATGTTGCCTGCACCTCTGTCTTCTGCCCCCTATGCCCTCTTGCTCCTCCTCTGATATCCTTGGAATGTTATCTACACACATCAGGGGTTCTTGGGATAGTTCACCCACACACACAGCTGGAGGACCGCCATGTGCTGTAGTTAGCATGGTGTGCAGAATGGCACATGCCATTATCATCTGTGCTACCTTCCCAGATGTGTATTGCAGTACACCCCTGGAATGTCATCTGCAAAACTCCTTGGCATCACTATAGACGAGCACCTCAAATTTGATAGCCACATACAACAAAACATAAAGAAAACCCACCAAAAGCTAGGTATGCTCTATAAGAACAACTGCTTTCTCTCCAACTCCGCTAGGCATTCCTTAGCAATTACCTATCTTCTACCATCTCTACTATATGGAGCCCCTCTCCTTACTAACCTGTCTTCTTCCATCTCCACTAAACTCGAAATCTGCTATAATAAAATCTCTAAATTTGCTACCAAATCTAAAACCTCTTCTCACCATTGTCTTTCCCTACAAACTCTGAACTGGCTAGAACTCCCTCACTACCTAGACTACCTCCAACTAACCACTGCTCACAAATTAATATTCTACCCTGAAAAATGCCCAGCCCTAGCAAACATCCTTCCGCCATACACCACAAACAGATCTCTTAGATCTGAACACCAAAATTTAATCACCATCCACAAACCCAATCGCCCTGCTGGCCAACTCCTTCTCTCCTACTCTCTTGGCAGGAAATGGAACTCTCTCTCTTCTTCTCTTAGAACAACATCTAACACTGAAGCCTTCAAAATCCAACTTTTCTCTTACTTATCCTCTAAACATAAGTGCACCTGCTTACATCCTACATAAATCTACATAAATTCCCCTTGAACCCTCTACATCCTTTCTCTTTACTCTACCCTAATACTATCTTCTTTTCTTCTCTTTTCTCTCTCGATCACTGCTTGATCAAACTATATTCTACTCTCAGTTTATGTACTTTATCTCTCTACTCCTCATATGTAAATATTGTAAATAGCATGTAACCTTAGACCTTCTTCTCATACAGTCAAACCTGCTACTTGAAGGAAACTACTAAATCTATTGTATCTACCTTCCTGAATGATGTTTTTTGAAGTATACTGCGTGTATTTGCTTTTTTACTAACTGTATTCAATGTAATGTTATTCCAAATGTATATATTTTATTACTATCTTTTACACTATGTAACTTAGATTGTATTTGCTTTGCTTTTGGAGCTTTTCTCCCCGGGCCTCCACTGAAAATGGGTACGTTCTGGCCCAGTGGACTTCCCCGAAAATCAAACTGGAAATAAATAAATAAATAAATAAAATGTGTTCCAACACCTGAACCTAACTTTCAGGACACCGAGCACATGCTCTATGGTATTTCTCATTGTTGCATGTGCTCTATTGTAGGCCTCATCTGCAGGGTTGTATGGCTGATGGTTTGGTGTCATTAGCCATGACTCAAGTAGATAACCACAGTTACCTGTTGTGGGGATTAAAACACACTTGGTCAGCACATCCTTAGCTTACATCCTAGCTGTGTTCCTGTACTTACTCAGTAGTAGTCCCTCAGGTATTTCAACTTGCTGGAATGCAGCCTTCAATCCACTTTCTTTCCATATAGCAGCAACTTGGATACTTCCAGGATGTGTTGTCATGATGTTTGTTATGCTGCCATCTGCTGCACACACAACCAGGCAGCTGATGGATAGCCACCCCTTTCTGTTTATGTATCAGTTTGCTTCAGGATGTACTGGTGTCTTGATAGGTTTTCATCCATTAAAAATACTTGTGTAACCCAGCACATGATGTACAGAGCTACATATGCAGATTGTTATTTTACTAAACATATGTCACATTTGTATATATTATGAAAATCTGTTAACACATTACTGATATCAATCTTTTTTTAAAAAGATGCATGTGTTATTACAAATGTTCATGATTTCCTCTGCATTTGGTAATAGCATTACAAGGAAAATTTTCAGGTACACTTATCTTTTTTTCAGGAAGTATCTCTAGTTATGCAAACTTGTTAAACTATTTTACCTTATGACTTAAAGAAGTATTTAATATTAAGAAACACATTTTTTTACTTACTCTAGAACTCTGGCCTTCTCACTGCTACTTGGTCTACCCACTCGGCCAGCTGTTCAGCCCCATTGCTTCTGCAAATCATCATAATAACAGCACTGTGGCTGGAGTGGATTATATATGTCAGGGTTGACAGGTAGTCACCTAGCTCCTGATAAATATGGATTTTTTTTCAGGTATTGTTGTGAGTGCATGCCTCAATCTTTTTCCAATACCAGCCATTAAGATGATAGGGCATAATGCATGTTTCCTTGTCAGACCAGCTTGGAGTGTGGCCTTGTGCCTTTATAGGTGATGCCATCACTTGAAGTGAAGCAACTACAGTGAGGAAAGTATGGTCAGGGATGTATTAATCAGAGTTAGAACCACCCCCGTGTGGTGTGATATCACCCTAACCAAACCATGTTTACTAGCAGGAGCATTACAACAGCTATTGACATTATTGCCAAGTTTGATTTAACAAAAACTGCTTTGCCACCTACATTTTTTTTAAAAGACAGCAAACACCTTTCTCTTGCATACTGGATAAAAATATAAATATAATGAATACTTGTCCCAGGTAGTACAGTAGCATATATATATATATATATATATATATATATATATATATATATATATATTTATATATATATATATTTTTTTTTCTTTGGGGGGTGGAGAGAGAAATAAATATTGGTATGTGTGTTTTGTACAATTTATATGAACTCGTTTGTTTAAGGTGCTAGGGTGTAACACAATGTCAGATGAACAGGGATTACACTTCATATTGCTGCAAACTGTTACTTAGATGATTCCACTTTGTTTTCTGAAACCACATTATGATTTTGGTTAATCTAGGGTCATTTGCAGGTTACAGCAGTAAGTCTGGGATGGCTGCAGAGTGCTGCAGAATGCATGGCTGTCCACAGCATGTCCAAGTAAGACTGAAGTGCATTAATTTTTACTTCAGCTGCCCTTAAGGCTAAACAACACACCTGATACACTTGTAATAGGTGACTCTATCATCAGGCACACTGACGGCCCGCTCACCAGGCTGAACAAGGAGAAGGTCACGGTGAGCTGCCTGTCAGGCGCTAGGATCCGCCACATAACACAAGCACTCGGGTCACTCCAAGGCAAGTACAAATATGACTCAGTCATTGTCCATGCTGGTGTGAATGACCTGACACGTACCTCCCTGGACTACATGAAAAGAGACATAGAGGAGCTCTCTGAGCATGTAGCCCAGGCCGGTATAACCCTGACCTTGAGTAGCATCTTACCCTCACCAAGAATGATGCCACAATATGAAGACAAGATGATCAATTTCAACAATTGGCTTAAGTATTGGTGTCATTCAAAGGAAATCCAATGTCAGCCTGGAATGACATGCTCGACAAGCCACGATGCTTCACTAGGGATGGCTTGCACCTGTCACCCCTGGGCTTTTGGATATTGGCAAAGGCTCTTGCCACCCCCATAGTGGCGTTTTTAGGCAAGGCTCAAAAGACAAACCCACCTCCATAGGTATCACAAGGGATAAGAAACTAAGAGTAATGCTACTCAACTCCAGAAGTCTAAACCTCAAGATGCACGCACTCAAAACTCTGCTTAGCATGGAGAACATCGATATCTGTGCAGTAGCAGAAAACCTGGTTCAAAGCTCCTGAGAGCACCCCAGCACTACCAGGTTATACCTCATACCATGCTTTTCAGCCCCAAAACTTGGACCGAACCACAAAAGGAGGGGGAGTATCAATATTCGTCAAAGATACCCACACCTCCAGCTAGGTGGTACAGCACGAAGCATCAGAGACTATCCATGTGTAACTAACAGTGGGTAAAACGGCCTTCCAGTTTATAGCCTGCTACAGACCACCCTCCCAAACCCGGGAACCCCACTCGGCCTTCCTGAGAACACTGGAAAATATGAAGTTCTCTCCAAACACCATTATATTGGGCGACTTCAACTACCCAAACATAGACTGGGAGCATTACTCTAGCTCCAACACCCTAGCCCAAAGGTTCCTAGAATTTATAAACTCAAATGCTATGGAACAACTTGTTACCACTCCCACAAGAGGGGAAAACATACTGGACCTGATCATCACCAACATGGGGGCTCTATGCTCCAGACCAGAAGTGTATCCCTCACTGGTAAGATCAGACCATAAACTAATCTCACTGGATATTCACATCCTGACCCCACCCCCTGCCCAGAAAACCACAGTGAAAAAGTTCTCTAAAGCAAATTTCACACTCCTCAAAACCGAGGTGGGATCCTTCAAAGCCCCGGGCCTGTGGAAAATCTGGCCCAGACCGCAGAATCCTTTATAAACGCATTCTATGAACACCTTCAGAAATGCATGGATCATGCAATCCCAAATAAAACCAAGACCCAATCCTCCAAAGGCAGACGTCCTGTCTGGTGGACCCCAGCCATAAACAAACTATACAATAGAAGGAGGAAGCTACTACATGACAGAGCAAAATCCCAAAAAGGGAAGGCATCTCTGATCAGTATTAGCAAAAAACTACGGGCACTCATAAAATTGTGTAAGGCCAGCTTCGAGAGAAAAATTGCACAGGACACTAAGGATAATCACAAGGCTTTCTTTAGTTATGTTTGGAACCTGGGTGGGAATTCCCAGATATGCTCAGAATTAGTCCAAAATGACAAAAGAATACACCGAACCCACAGACATTGCCAACATCCTAGCTGACAGGTTCAGCGCAAACCACCCCCCCCACCAAAAGGGCAAATATCTATCCCAGCAGAGTGCTGCCCCCCTGACATCTCAGATGCTCAGGTAAGAGCCGCCCTCTCCAAAGCAAAAAACACAGCATCAATGGGACCAGACGGTGTCCCGGGCTGCGTCCTACATGAACTCCAAGAGCTATACCCAAACATAAAACTACTGTTCAATCTCAGACTTACTACAGGATATGTACCCAAAGAGTGGCGTACAGCAACAGTGGTCCATCTCCACAAAGGTGGTGACTCAATGGATCCTGGAAACTATCGCCCCATAAGCCTGACTAGCTTGGTCTGCAAAGCTATGGAAAGGATCATCATGGACCTCATAAATACAGATATTGGGGGCCTACAGACACTGGATCCTACCCAGTTCAGCTTTGTTAAGGGCAGATCCTGCCTCTTAAACCTGGTTTATTTCTTTGAAACAGTCACCAAGGCCATTGATGAGGGGAAGGTAGTCCACACAGCCTACCTGGACCTCGCAAAAGCCTTCGATACAATACCTCACTCGGGCATTATAGATAAGCTCACCAGCTTAAATATAGACCCCTATGTCACTATATGGGTTGCAAACAGGCTCAAGGATAGAACCCACATGGTTAAAATTGCTGGAGCCATGTCAGACTCCAAACCAGTTACAAGTGGCGTCCCACAAGGTTCAGTCCTGGGACCTCTCTTGTTCGATATATATTTCTCAGAGGTACAGGCCAACACGGAAGGACTGTGGCTGACCAGGTTCGCAGATGACTGCAAACTAGGTGCCATAATAGACTCTCCAGCCGACACAAGCATCCTACAAAAGGGCCTCATAGAAACAGACAACTGGTGCCAGAGACATGGCCTCAAGCTAAATGCCAAAAAGTGTATAGTCATCCCCTTTGGCAAAAAGAAAGTGCCCACAAATTACTACATAGGTGGTAATCCATTAAGTACGGAAGAAGCAATTAGGGACCTGGGGACCCAAGTTGATAGCAATCTCTCATTTGAAAACTACGTGGCCAAAGTGGTTAGAAAAACATTTTATATATCCCACCTAATCATGAAGAGATTCACATCTAGATTAGGGGAGGTCATCGTGCCTCTTTACTCATCCCTCATCAGGCCCATAATTGAGTACAATGCCCCTTTTGGGATGTACCTTACCAGACACCTGCAGCAACTGGAAAGACCCCAAAAGTACCTCACCAAAAGGATCAAAGGGCTCAAACAGATGCCATATGCTGCCTGATTAAAGAAACTCCAGCTCTACTCAAAGGCATACCGCCTGCTCAGAGGCGATCTGTGCCTGATGTATAAAGCCATGTCCAACCCGGAATTAATGGACATGCTGCACCTCAGAAAATCCAAATCCCATCGAGCTACGCGCTCGAGAGACTTGAACCTCAGCACTGAAATAAATAGGACATGCTGGAGGGACAGATTCATAACCCAGAGGCTCCCTTCACTCTGGAATAAAATCCCAGTCCAGGTTAGGCAGAGTCCATTATTGACTCTCTTCAAGAGGAATCTTGATGAGTGGATGGGAGATCGTAGGTTTACCCCAGATATCACTTCTGTGTCACTGTTAGACAGAGGCACAGTATACTAACCTCGAAAAAGGGCATAGCAAAATTCATTTAAAATGGGTGGTGAAAGCCAAACACACTCTGGCTAGGCTTATAAATGCCCTAGGGCAGATAGCCTAGTATGAACCTATGAACCTATGAACATTCATAATCCTTGAATACTGAAGTTTGCCGATACATCTCTGGAGACATTAGCATAGTACTTACAATTGATAGAGATGCATAACAATGATCCTAATTTGCATAGAGCACACATAAATGGTCCTGATTTTTCATACAAGTTAAGCATCACTACATTAATTTGCCAGTAGTCAGGATAGATGGATTTCAGTACAGAAACAAAGGAAATTATCGATGATAACAGAAAATAATGTCATGTTTGTGCATAAATGGGTATAAGATGAGTAAGTGAAGATCTGCAATGATAAGGATATTTAATGGAATAACAACACCAACAATATAAAAATACAAAGAGCAGCAGACAGGTCAGTCTTCAGGAACTGCAAGCAGCTATAAACCACACACAACGAAAATTTGACCTAGGTTTCATCTTTTATTACAACAGACTTCTTCAGAACAACAGACTAAAAACTTTTAGATCAACTTCAACCATTAAATACTCTCATACAAATTAAATCTAATTAATAATAATTAACACATTCTGAGCATACCCAATTATCAATTAAAAATATAGATTAAACAAAAAAGAATGCACATGAACACTCAATGTGTAAATGAAAAATAAAAATAAAAATAAAGATAATAAATGAAAAGTACTATAAAGCACCAAAACAACACACAATTCACTAACTATTCATATTAATAAATTAAAAAACATATATAAAATATGTAAAATAAAACCAGAGTAAAAAACATTTTACCCCATAAGATGCCTTAGCTATAAAATGGGGGCAATACTAATATGGTCGTTGATGCCAGGGAACACTGTGGCATCCAATGTTAACTGCCACTTCATTTCACTAATATCAAGATGAACATCTAAAATGCCCCCTTGACTATCCTTGCTAATGTGTTGTATGACACAAAACTTAAATTCATGCCCACTAAATTGCTCTATATGCCTGACCAATGCATTGGTATTTCTCATATGCCTGATATCCAATAAATGTCACTAATTCTATCCCTAAATGCTCTACAAGTCTTTCCTACATAAAATGCAAGACATTGGCAACACTTAGCTAGGTAAACAACATTTTTGGTGTAACAATCATAATGCCCATGTAGACTAATAGCTAAGTTAGCCACAAATATTTTAGAATCAGTGAGCATGATATAATGACACATGCTACATCTCCCACACTTAAAATTACCATTTGGCCTATTTATGTTGACTACATCTTCAACACACCAGTCACCCCTTTCAAAAAGTTGCTTAAAGGATTTTCCTTTTCTATAAACAAATTTAGGCGGGTTACTTAATTTATCCCATACCATATTATCAAGTCTAAGCAACCTCCAGTTATTACGTACAATATGTATTATGTACTGGGTATCATAGGAATAGGTGGTAATAAAATAAATATCTGAAACACTGCTTCCAGTAATATTTAAACCACCACTATCTTCATTTCATACAAATGCACTCACCCTCCCGGCATTAAAAGTGGCACTACATGTCTCAATATTACCACCCTTTGCTATATTCCCACTATTCCTCATAGTTAATAAAGCCTTATGCGTACCATCATATCTTTTTCTGATTACCTCATCACTTATAACTTGGCACAAATTAGCAGGATACCCACTTTTTATGAACATACCCTTGATAAATTCAACCTCCCTTAAAAAATCCAAACCTTCACTAAACATTCTGGCCACTCTAACCATCTGACCTTTAACGATAGCCCTTTTCTGATGGTCAGGGTGCCAGCTAGAATAGTTCAAATATGAATTTGAAAAGGTGGGCTTTCTATAAATACCAGAAACCAATTAATTATTTACTTTATCAATTTTCAAGTTAACATCCAAATAAGACAACTCATCCTTACTAAAGGCATAGGTAAACTTCAAAAATTGCACAGTATTATTTATGTAATCAATAAACATCTCAATTTTCTCGACACTACCCTCCCATACCACAAAAATGTCATCCAAAAAATGAGTGTAGTGCCGAATATACTGCTTAAACATACTAGAAAAAACATATTCTTGTTCCCAGAAGAACATAATATAGTTAGCTTATATGGGGGCACAAGCTGCCCCCATTGCTACTCCTGTAGTTTGCTTAAAATAATGCCCTTCAAAGAATATGTAATTATTGTTCAAAACTATTTCCATCAAGGTTGTAAACAAATTAATACGATCTTGATCATACAACCCAATTACAAGTAATTGATTTTCTAGCCAATGTAAACCTATGTCACTTGGTATAACCGAAAATAGGTTACAAACATCAATGGTCAATAGAATTGTATGTTCACAAATCCTAACTGCCTTCAGCTTCTCCAAAAAGTGCCAAGAATCACTTGTAATATAATCAAACTTTTTGATACCCTTCTGCAAATGAAAATCCAAACATTTGCTTATAAAACATGTTTTACTTCGTTTCCCATCCACAATGGGCCTAAACTTGATATTATCCAACCCTTTATGTATTTTTGGGATCCCGAAAATGCTACTTACCATTGGAAAGTCATTTCTTAAGTAATAATACTCAGACTCATCAATTTGCCCTTGCATTAATAAGTTCTCGATTAGTAAATCAGTTTTGGAATATGCTATGTTAACCTGATTTAAACTACTTTCTTCATAAGTATCTTCATTCAACATGGTCAACATATAGTTACTGTAATCATTCTTATCCATGATAACAGTACCACTACCCTTGTCAGGCTTCTTAAACCTAATTGATTTATCATTAATTAACTCATTTAAGCATCTTTGTTCATCTATATTTAAATTGTTGGCCCTATCAAATGCCCTATTTTGAACATAATTTCTACTTTTGAACATATGTTCCCTTATGTCCAACTCACAAATCTTCTCATAAAATGCCATTATATTATTTAAAGGGGGATTAAATTTGCTAGGTTTTCTTAGTAACTCCCCACCTCGTTCTGTTGTACCTTGAAATACTAACTTAAGATTCATTTTTCTAGTTAACATTTTTTAAATCAATAAGTATCTCATTTAATTTCCCTCTTACTAATGGAACAAAGGAAAAACCTTTAGACAACAATTCAACATGACCATTAGTTATTTCTTTGCTAGAGTAATTATATACTCGATAATCATCAAATTCGTTAGAAATAACAACGGGGTAACCTGTTGATGTAACATTTTCACGCCCTTGTTCCGCATCAATAACCTCAATCAATTGAGATAATTGCCCATCCATACTTATATCAGCAATAGATAATTCTCCATAATTAACATCAGTTAAATTAGCAGGCATGTAATTTTGCCCCTTGCATACAACACCATTACCCCCATTAGCAATCAATGACCCAGATGTAAAACAATCTTCAACAACCACATCAGTTAAATTAGCAGACATGTAATTTTGCCCCTTACATACAACACTATTACCCCCATTAGCAGTCAATGACCCAGATGTAAAACATTTTTCAACAACCACATCATCCCCATTGTTCATAAATTCAAAAAAATCAAAAAAAGGGTAAATGCTCAAATCACCCATCGACTCAGCTGTTTCATTAACAGTCGAGTCGCTAAATAATAAAATACTATCACCCGATGCATTAATATTATTTAAATCAATAGAAATATACAAAGCAGCAGTTAAGTCGTCATCAATGGCTATAGAATTGTTACATTTAACCATATCACCGACATGCTGCTGATTAGTTGACATATAAACAAAAGGATTTTTTGCATCAAAATACTGCTGCTCCAGAGAATAATCAAAGTCACAAAAAACATTGTCCTGTGCTGTTTCATGTACATTTAAAGTCTCACTTACTGCAAAAGAACGTCCACAAGCAGCGCTCATCTCCACCCATTCTGACCCACATGGCGCTGCTGTTGAGGGTGAATCCACTTTTTTGGCCTCGCCCCTGCCTCTGATAGTCGCGGTTGTCATCGCCTTGATGCTGGCCCCCTTGTCCACGATTCCTCAACCTTTCCGACCGCCTTAGACCTCCATCTAAAGGGGAATCCGCCAAATCAGTCCCTCTATTATAATCATCCGACTTCCTCATAATTTCCTGTCCCACCTCCAACTCACGATTGGCTAAACCCCTCCAGTTGCCACGGTTACCCACGGAAAGCAGATAAACTCTTTTACTCTTATACTCCTCAGTATCACGAACAATTTTATTAAATTTTCTTTGATAAATTAATGAGCAACTAGAATCAATATCCACTAGCATATTAGTCTAATTTGTCAAATAATAGTCAAAATTAAGATCTGCTAAAATAATTTCATTCTCACCTTCCAGGTCGGCCAGATAGCGAGCAATCTGCTGATCATTGTACTTAATCATAATGTTCATAAGTTCCAACCCAGTCCGATCATATAACTTGTGCACCTCCTCAATCATCTCTTCCTTCCCTTCAATCCCATTAGGATATTTCCATGTCCGCAACCCTCGTGGAACCAAACCCATGTCAATATTTTTATGTAAATAACAATTTTCAATCTGCAACTTCTTCATATTAAACAGTTTTCTCTCAAATTCTTTCAAACGCTCAGCCAATGGTTTATCAACCTTTTTAGCACAATCATTAGTCCCACTATCCTGCTGAAAATTATATTTATTGACTTTCCATTGCATTTTGTCCATGTTAACACCATTCCCCATCACACTATTGTTTCCAACACCCCCATTTTGGGCTCTCTCACCAGTGTTCACTTTGTGGAGTACCAAAGCTGAACCTGGGGCTCTCAAACCCCTTGGTGTAGGCTGGGTTAAGAGAACACCAAGACTCCCAAAACTTCCACTAGGGTTGACCACACACTGTTGTTTTTCCACCAGCTGCTTAATTTGCAAGGTATGCTCCGACAACTGTTGATTAATGCGTTCCAGCAGTCCCATGATGCCCGAACTCGATTCCACGCTCTCTATCCCAACAATTATTTGAATAACAAAACCAACAATATAAAAATACAAAGAGCAGCAGACAGGTCAGTCGTCAGGAACTGCAAGCAGCTATAAACCACACACAACGAAAATTTGACGTAGGTTTCGTCTTTTATTACAACAGACTTCTTCAGAACAACAGACTAAAAACTTTTAGATCAACTTCAACCATTAAATACTCTCATACTAATTAAATCTAATTAATAATAATTAACAAATTCTGAGCATACCCAATTAATCAATTATCAATTAAAAATATAGATTAAACAAAAAAGAATGCACATGAACACTCAATGTGTAAATGAAAAAGAAAAAGAAAAATAAAGATAATAAATGAAAAGTACTATAAAGCACCAAAACAACACACAATTCACTAACTATTCATATTAATAAATTGAAAAACATATATTAGTATTGCCCCCATTTTAAAGCTAAGGCATCTTATGGGGTAAAATGTTTTTTACTGTGGTTTTATTTTATATATTTTATATATGAGTCTATGGGTGATTTGAGCATTTACCCTTTTTTTGATTTTTTTGAATTTATGAACAATGGGGATGATGTGGTTGTTGAAAAATGTTTTACATCTGGGTCATTGACTGCTAATGGGGGTAATAGTGTTGTATGTAAGGGGCAAAATCACGTCTGCTAATTTAACTGATGTGGTTGTTGAAGATTGTTTTACATCTGGGTCACTGATTGGTAATGGGGGTAATGGTGTTGTATGCAAGGGGCAAAATTATATGCCTGCTAATTTAACTGATGTTAATTATGGAGAATTATCTATTGCTGATATAAGTATGGATGGGCAATTATCTCAATTGATTGAGGTTATTGATGCGGAACAAGGGCATGAAAATGTTACATCAACAAGTTACCCCATTGTTATTTATAACAAATTTGATGATTATCGAGTATATAATTACTCTAGTAAAGAAATAACTAATGGTCATGTTGAATTGGTGTCTAAAGGTTTTTCCTTTGTTCCATTAGTAAGAAAATTAAATGAGATACTTATTGATTTAAAAATGTTAACTAGAAAAATGAATCTTAAGTTAGTATTTCAAGGTACAACAGAATGAGGTGGGGAGTTACTAAGAAAACCTAGCAAATTTAATCCCCCTTTAAATAATATAGTGGCATTTTATGAGAAGATTTGTGAGTTGGACATAAGGGAACATATGTTCAAAAGTAGAAATTATGTTGAAAATAGGGCATTTGATAGGGCCAACAATTTAAATATAGATGAACAAAGATGCTTAAATGAGTTAATTAATGATAAATCAATTAGGTTTATGAAGCCTGACAAGAGTAGTGGTACTGTTACCATGGATAAGAATGATTACAGTAACTATATGTTGACCATGTTGAATGAAGATACTTATGAAGAAAGTAGTTTAAATCAGGTTAACATAGCATATTCCAAAATTGATTTACTAATCGAGGACTTATTAATGCAAGGGCAAATTGATGAGTCTGAGTATTATTACTTAAGAAATGACTTTCCAATGTTAAGTAGCATTTTTGGGATCCCAAAAATACATAAAGGGTTGGATAATATCAAGTGTAGGCCCATTGTGGATGGGAAACAAAGTAAGACATGTTTCATAAGCAAATTTTGGATTTTCATTTGCAGAAGGGTATCAAAAAGTTTGATTATATTACAAGGGATTCTTGGCACTTTTTGGAGAAGCTGAAGGCAGTTAGGATTTGTGAACATACAATTCTATTGACTATTGATGTTTGTAACCTATTTTCGGTTATACCAAGTGACAGAGGTTTAAATTGGCTAGAAAATCAATTATTTGTAACTGGGTTGTATGATCAAAATCGTATTAATTTGTTTACAACCTTGATGGAAGTAGTTTTGAACAATAATTACATATTCTTTGAAGGGCATTATTTTAAGCAAACTACAGGAGTAGTAATGGGGGCATCTTGTGCCCCTATATCTGCTAACTATATTATGTCCTTCTGGGAACAAGAATATGTTTTTTCTAGTATGTTTAAGCAGTATATTTGGCACTACACCCGTTTTTTGGATGCCATTTTTGTGATATGGGAGGGTAGTGTCGAGAAAATTGAAATGTTTATTGATTACATAAATAATACTGTGCAATTTTTGAAGTTTACCTATGCCTTTAGTAAGGATGAGTTGTCTTATTTGGATGTAACTTGAAAATTGATAAAGTAAATAATTCATTGGTTTCTGGTATTTATAGAAAGCCCACCTTTTCAAATTCATATTTGAACTATTCTAGCTGGCACCCTGACCATCAGAAAAGGGCTACCATTAAAGGTCAGATGGTTAGAGCGGCCAGAATGGTTAGTGAAGATTTGGATTTTTTAAGGGAGGTTGAATTTATCAAGGGTATGTTCATAAAAAGAGGGTATCCTGCTACTTTGTGCCAAGTTATAAGTGATGAAGTAATCAGAAAAAGATATGATGGTGCGTATAAGGCTTTATTAACTATGAGGAATAGTGGGAATATAGCAAAGGGTGGTAATATTGATACATGTAGTGCCACTTTTAATGCCGGGAGGGTGAGTGCGTTTGTAGGAAATGAAGATAGTGGTGGTTTAAATATTACTGGAAGCAGTATTTCAGATATTACCACCTATTCCTATGATACCCAGTACATAATAGATATTGTACGTAATAACTGGAGGTTGCTTAGACTTGATAATATGGTATGGGATAAATTAAGCAACCCCCCCCCCCCAAATTTGTTTATAGAAAAGGAAAATACTTTAAGCAACTTTTTGAAAGGGGTGACTGGTGTGTTGAAGATGTAGTCAACATAAATAGGCCAAATGGTAATTTTAAGTGTGGGAGATGTAGCATGTGTCATTATATCATGCTCACTGATTCTAAAATATTTGTGGCTAACTTAGCTATTAGTCTACATGGGCATTATGATTGTTACACCAAAAATGTTGAAAGCCACTCAGCAGTCCGTAAAACTGGTTTATTAATAAAATAGAAATAAAAACGATGAATGTTGTTTACCTAGCTAAGTGTTGCCAATGTCTTGCATTTTATGTAGGAAAGACTTGTAGAGCATTTAGGGATAGAATTAGTGAGCATGTATTGGCTAGCAGGCATATGAGAAATACCAACGCATTGGTCAGGCATAGAGAGCAATATAGTGGGCATGAATTTAAGTTTTGTGTCATACAACACAATAGCAAGGATAGTCAAGGGGGCATTTTAGATGTTCATCTTGATATTAGTGAAATGAAGTGGCAGTTAACATTGGATGCCACAGTGTTCCCTGGCATCAACGACCATATTAGTATTGCCCCCATTTTATAGCTAAGGCATCTTATGGGGTAAAATGTGTTTTACTGTGGTTTTATTTTACATATTTTATACATGTTTTTTAATTTATTAATATGAATAGTTAGTGAATTGTGTGTTGTTTTGGTGCTTTATAGTACTTTTCATTTATTATATTTATTTTTATTTTTCATTTACACATTGAGTGTTCATGTGTATTCTTTTTTGTTTAATCTATATTTTTAATTGATAATTGGGTATGCACAGAATGGGTTAATTATTATTAATTAGATTTAATTTGTATGAGAGTATTTAATGGTTGAAGTTGATCTAAAAGTTTTTAGTCTGTTGTTCTGAAGAAGTCTGTTGTAATAAAAGACAAAACCTAGGTCAAATTTTCATTGTGTGTGGTTTATAGCTGCTTGCAGTTACTGACAACTGACCTGTCTGCTGCTCTTTGTATTTTTATAATGATAAGGATATCAACACACGTGTGGTTAATGGGAGATTTATGAGAAAAGTGTTATAAATACATAACACTAGCATGAGGCAGGGCAGGGATGCAGTTTGCAATTAATTAATTTCAAATTACTTTGCTATTTTTGACTCAAATTATATGGTTTGTGTACAAAGTTTTATGATTTGTGTTAGGTAGCATTTTTATTAATGTGGGTTTCAGGCAGACAGTGTTAATAATGGGAAAGCTGATTGGAACCAAAAATTGCCACTATATGACAGTGGTCCTTTCTTTTTAATACATGTAGTAATACTGGAAAATAAGGAATGAAACCAGAAGAAAGATAATGTCAGCCATAAGGAAAATCATGTCTTTATGGGTACACTTAAGGCATTCTCATGGCAGCACTTAGGACATCCTCATGGCAGTGTTTAGGACATTCTCATGGCAGCTCTTAGGACATTCTCATGGAAGCACTTAGGGCATCCTCATGGCAGCACTTAGGGCATCCTCATGGCAGGACTTAGGACATCCTTGTGGCAGCACTTAGGACATATGAAAAGCTTCTATTTGGTATGGGGTCCCAGACAAGCTGAGATTACTGAGGACTGGAATCAAGTAGTTGGTAACATAAATGCAGTGGGTGGAATAAATCAAGTATTAGCACAGTGCAATAAGATGGCAAATGACATGGTAGCACATGCTAGAAGAATGGCAAGGCAGAATACAATTTCCTAAACTACTGCTGGGGGTGCAGCAATTATTCAGTTAACATCAGATGAGGAATACCTTATATCCTTCCATGGAGGTGGCTATGATACAGAAGATGGTTCCACAGGAATAATTAGAGGTGGTCTGGACACTGGTGGATATTACCAGTGTCTGTAGCAGTAACACTGGTGGTTTAAAATCAAGGAATGATCGCATTAAACACCTCACAGTTAATTATTAATTGATGAACCTTAAACATCAGCTCAGAATGGAATTGAAGGCAAAGTGCATGGTATGTGTCCCAGTCCCCCCTTTATAAGCATACATCACTGTATGCTATTCCATTATTAGAAACATGTTCAAATATTTTTTACAGGGTCAACAGTTCCACTCTACCAATAAATTTGGATGACATCAGGAGCAGAATGGCTGTTGGTGATGATGATGATGATGATGATGATGATGGTGGTGATGATATCATAGTTATAGTTATTAGGCAACCTGAGGAAATTGGCAGGCACTCCCCAAGCTTAATGGCAGGATCTCTTACACTACAACATGTTAACAACTCTGCAGAAAGCAACAGTGCATTACAAATTCAGGCATATGCTGACATGTCACTCAGGTTTCTACAGGAGGGACAACCATACACATCCACACCAGTATCTCCAAACCCAGAGGAAAACTTTGAGGATGATTGTAGGCATTCAGAGGTAGCAGTGTCCATACTGACACCTTTGCAAAGGGGAGCCAGGCACAGAACACATAACACATTGGTTGACAAACAGGAAATGTGCTGTGACATAGTTAGGGCTCAGAACACTGACACAGAGAGTCAGCTGGAAATGGTCAGAGTCATCCAGGGTATGTGTGAGAATTCCCAACAGTATTTGGAAATGGCAAAGAGGAGGGATATAATACCTTGATCACACTGATGCATAGTATGGTGGCATACCAAGTCTTAGTGGCAGCATCCATTTGTACACTGGTTGAGATGTCCCAGGGTCAAGCTGGAGTCATTCTTGCAAGGAGCACAGCTTGGGTAGTTTCAACACACATGATGAGAGATCCCATGATAATGCTTTTGCTCCTCACGAAAGTAATTTAAGTAGTCAAGGTCAACAAATGCAGAATATTTCATGCAGGCCATATCAGCATTCATGTATACCTAGCAGACCCTCACAATTGAGATCACAATCACAGTCTCATAGCACTGTCAGATCAGTGTCTGCAGGATCACCTGCATCGAGCAGGTCACGACACTGGACCAACTCACCTTGCATTTCTCATGGAAGCCCGTCTTTGAAATCACTTGCACCATCACCCTTCCTATCTATAGGAGGTGTTTATGACTCATTCGATCTTGTTCTACTATGAATCATATCTGACAACTCTGCAATTGTACACTCTCATCTTTAAAGACACAGTTAAATGTTTAAGTGTAATGGGAATAATTAAAAAAAAATAAGGGGAGTGGTAACGGGTGGAAACAGGTTTGTTAATGTATGCTTTTCAAGCTTTGTAAAAATACTACATGAACAAACAATGAAAGGTAATACAAATGAAAATGCTCTATACATTCCCATTGCTACAGATGGCAGTAACCTACAACATGACAGTATTAATACATAAAAACATTTTCAGGAGAAATACAGTAAGGGTATCCTACCATGTAAATATACACTGCTGTCACTTCAACCTCACCTCTAGACAAATTGTGGTATTTTTTTATTTTTCTGAAGTTAGAAATTATTGTGTATGACAGCATAAAATAATCTGATGTTCAGTACCATAAAAAATCAGAATATGAGAATAGATGGCATAATATATAAAGATAGTATAATACATTCTCATTCAGTTGTGATGCATTATGTCATGACATAGTTCACTGTTGAGTATGTTCATTACTTGTATAGTTAAGTAAGCAGCCCAGAGGAATTTATAAATGAAAGCAGAGAGAAATCTGATCAATATTTATACAAAGCCTTACGACATCACTGAACCAGGAGTCAATGAGCACTTTTAAGTAATAATAATATCATAAATTACTGTTCAAAAATAAGGAATTTTTTTTTTATTTTTAAGTTGAGAGAGAATGTCAGATGAACAGTGACAGCAGACAGTGCACCACACAGAATAGCCCACAGATATCACTGCATGTGTTTCTTTACAACAAAGTAAACCCTAACCTGAATGTCACAGTCCATAGTTGTGGACTAGATGATGCTGTCTCTTTACCTGTGCAGCCATATGTGATGCATGAGTCTCCATCATAGGGTCCCTTACTCCTGCTGCCAGCTGGTCATCATTAGTCATACTGGAACTAGAACTGGGAGCTACAATGACAGCATGGGTCACTTCACCAGCCAGGAACAAGATCATGTTATTCAGAAGCAGTAAACATCCTGCAAGCAGTAGCTGGGTAATACTGAAGGGCACCCCCCAGACTCATCCAGGCACCTGAAGCAGCTATTCAGCAGGCCATAGACATTGATGATGATACAGGTAAGGGACAAGGATGTCTCTTCTGCAGCTACACTTGGATTTCTCACTGGTATTATGAGCCATGGCTCCAATGGAGATCCAGCATCACCTGGGGAATAAAAGAGAGAATGGGGGGGTAATGCAAAACAAAGTTCTCAGTATTCAGCAATACATTTTACCATGAAAACATAATTATAGTATTAAAATAAATAGAATATTTTCACTTAGCAGAAAATTGACCTCAGGGCATCATACCCATGCAGGAAGGTGTGGCACAGTGAGCTAGTGTGCCAGACATGGGAATCATGTGCATTGCCAAGATGCTTGGCAGAGATGTGGGTGATGCATCCCCATGCATCTCACGATACCTGGCAATTGAAGGAATGGTAGATGTTCCTATCATGGTAACACTCACCTTGTGGACCAGAACAGGCCCTAATTGCATCATAGGTACTATCTACCACACCGAGTACCTCAGGGAAATGTGCCACCCCATAAAAGGCACTCACAGTCCTGGCTTGGCCCCGGGGTGACACTGAAAAATAGATGTACTGATCCCCATGTGCCAAGAGTAAATCCAGGAACTGTCAGAGTTTCCTTGAGGCAGAAGCCTTTCAGGTCCCCAACATGTCCCCGGTCTGTCTCTGGAAGTTCTCTGTGGCATGTATAGTGAGAGCTATATATACCTTAGTGTACACAGGGAGAGGAAGTACACGCATTCCTCCAGTGTCCCTATGGGGGCATAAATACCTGCTAAGACCCTAATAATATCCCTGTCCACTCTGAACCTATCAAAGATTTCCTGATTTTTAAAATTCTTAAGTATTATTCTCTGCTTATATCTCCACCTTCTTGACCACTGAGAGTCACTGGGCACAACTGATTTCAGCCCATCCAAGACAAGCAACTCACACCTGGCAATAGTTAGACTTGCGGCAAGTGACAGCATTTTCGCTGATTGCAATTCCGATAGATTTGGTGAAGCTTCCCTTTATATCACACATCTGTGAACAGCATAATAAAGTGGGAAAATTCCACTATGATTTGCAAATGGTGCAAAACAGACTTCATTAGCATATGCTGATTTACATCATGCCGCATTTCCATCTCATTATGAGTACATTTGCATAGTCTCATTTGAGGTCACTGCACATTTGAGTAAATGGCCTCTGTGAATCACAGCTTAACTGTGTTCGTTCATGAACTTCGCAGATAGCCCAAGCACAGTTGCCTAACTGATTATGAATACCTCCAATACAGTTAAAATATTTTTTGCTAGACGTTAAAAGAAATATGGCAGGTTATTGTTATGGATGTTGTCTTTTGTTGTAACAAAGTGTAGTTATTAGTCTACCTCAGTTTCTAGGAGGGATATAATTTCTAGATGTTGAATGTTAATCCTGTTTGAAACAGAAGTGTTTTAGCCATATGATAGTGTTACTCACAATTCCAAATGCAAGTCATGAGCAGTAAGGACAAACCCAGATTGGCTGCAGTGTCAGTGATACATGGGCCTACTGCTTCCCTCCAACAGGTTGCAGGGTTGTTGCTCTCCATAATGGCTATTGTTGCTTCACATTTTTCCATCTGTGCCCTCAGTCTTTTTTTTAAATAGGGAGTAGTTAGCAGTTAAGTAATACAGGAGGCCTCATACGCTAAACATGAGCTTTTTGAGTCTGATATAAATTACTTCGGTGAATGAAAAGTCTAAAAGAGGAATTAACATGCCTGTAACTGAACGTGTGACCTTTTTCCTGTGCATCACAACATGGTTTAAATCAAGGAAGTTATAGCCTTTGTCATCAATAATAAGCATGCAGGTTATCTTGGTACCTTTTCTAGGTATTATGATGGGTGCAAAATACACATGCAGCTATTCTCAGAATGAGATGTAGGTGAACATATATGAATAAGGCGGGGTCAACAGGTATTCAGCTAAATGCCATGAGTTTTATGGTGGAATCCTCAGTTTCTGTGTCTAAACTGCATCCAATAGAGTGACTGAACATAGAAATTACTGCGAGTGAAGCAGTGAGACCCTAGAAATCAGAATTGTTTCCTGTGACAAAATGAGGTCCATTTTGTAATTAACCAGAGTTTTTTGGGACTCCAAAACTGGGTGATATATGAGGCTGTACCTTAGTGTATGATTTGTGGCACCTCAGAAGGGCATATGGCTTCAGTTAGAACATTTTACTAGATCATGAATGTAAACAGCTTTTTATGTTGTGAAGAAACCTGTACATTTAGTGTCCAGGAGGAGAAGCACAGGAAGATGGGCATTTCTAAAGGGTTTGTCATTGTCATGTGATAACACTTTGTGTCTTAAAGGGTCAGCGAGGTTAACAGCAGTAGCAGCAGGAAGCCTGTAAAGTGGTTCAGTTTCTTAGTCACAAGGAAAATGTTATTAGTAACTGCAAGGTACCCTCCTGGTTACAAAAAGTCACTCTTTCTTACCTAGAAAGTTCTTCTGTTCCATGCAGTCAGGTACAGTGGTAGGAACAGACTAGAATCAGACAGCTTGTTATTTACAGTGAATCATCATCATCAGCTCCCTTTTCCCCATTTTTCTACATGAGGTTGGGGTATCGTGTTAACTGTCTCCAACTCTCTCGATTCAGTGCCACACTCCTGCCTTCTTCAACACTCATGCCTGATTGTCGCAGATCTTCTTTCACACAATCCATCCACCTCTTTGCTGGATGTCCTCGCTTCCTCTTACCTTCTTCCTGTCTGTCCCAAATCTTCCTCACCAGATTGTCTTCCGCTTTTCTACACATGTGCCCAAACCACCGTAATCTGTTCTCTTTGATCTTTTCTGCAATTGGAGCTACTTTGGCTTCTGCTTTTATGTCCTCATTTCTTTGTCTAAGAATGAACTGTTATTAATTACAAGGTGCTCTTCTTGGCTACAGAGCTGAGGGTTCCACAATAGCTGTGCAATCAAGAATAGTGGAAATGCTTGAAAAATTTCAGAACATGCTGATGTGTTTATACAGATAACAGTATAACTGTCTCTGTTGTCATAAGTAATTCCTGTGTTGTGCACACTTGCTGTTCTATATTGCTGGTTTATTTACTATTCTGGACTACTGTCAAAAGACTCATTTCTTCCAAGCTGCACATGCCCTTAGCTATTTCTGTGGTCGTCCACTGGTTCTCAGTCCTGCTATACAGTACTTAGAGGTAGAGGTTATTCCTTCATGCAGGTTAGACTTCAGAGATGGGATTGAGTCTGACCTGAGCAATATCAGAGAATGTTTGGATCCTGCACTGTTTACAAGTGCTAAAAGGTGAGCCTTTGTTCACGCCTAGTCTAATGACAAAGGCCACACTTTCAAAGATCTGATGTAACATAAGATCCAGGGCTGAAACACTCTTGCTCCTGTTTTTATTTAGTAGTTTCAGGCACCAGGGCCTTTCCTACTTATCCAGCAAGTTTAAGAAATTATCTTCCACTGAGCCCTGCTGCATCTTTATGACTTTTAACACTCCAGTTTTACATTCCACTTTCCTATCTTTTGCTGTCTTCCCGAGCATATACGTTATTAACTATGTATGACTTAGCATAAGGCAAATATATCTGATTATAAATCACAGCCATGTGCTCAAATTAGCCTGCAATATTCTGTAACTACTGTACTCTAGTACATTTATTGTGCTTTATGGAGACTGTTTGATACCCCTGTGCTGCCCCTGCACTGTAACGTCTGCAGTACACTTTTCTATCCTTTGCTCTTTTCCCCAACAAACATTTTTTTCTATTTTATTCTCTCTTTGCCTACCAAACTACTGATCCCAGGTCACCTGAGCTGTAGACAGGGCTTTATCCCTTCTCAACATTTTGCTGGCACAATACACATTCTTAACTATATGTGATTTAGTTTAAGGTGCTTTATTACACTTTCTTAATGCATCCCAGCATATGGTGAGTTAAGTGCCATAAAATATCTTGCCCTACTCTATCCTTTTTTTATCTGAGTTATTTAAAAAAAAAATGTAACCTTATTAATGAAGCCATGGCCCAAATAAATTTAGTATTCCCTTGGTGACATCACTTTGGGCACAGTTCAATAGACTCTGTTGGACAAGTCTGCAGATGGACAATATGCATCTTTTAAGTCTATGGATGCATCTCACATTTTCCATGAGTTGATGTCACTGAGTCTGTGGGCCATATTCCAAAACAAAGTTACAGACAAAGCAGCATGCTGAAGGAAGACATCAGCCCTCCAGCTGTGGATGTGATTATGGGAGACATGTTATCTATTCAGTGTAGGATAATTACAAAGTCCGCACACACCCATCAGATTCCAAAACACAATTTGCACACCCAATGCAAAGTGCTTCACCGACTGCATTCCAGAATCCTTGGTGAATGCCATATTGCAACCTAAAGAAAAGAAGCATCTCTGATACAAAGGTGCAGAATCCATATTACTAAAAAATAAAAACAGAATGCAACTATCAGTGAATGAAATATAATAGGTTTTGGTACTGCAGCCCATACAGGAAGATAGGGCAATCCATTCCAGAGGCAATTAGACACACAGCCAGACTACAAATAAGCCATCTGTCAGAGCAGGAAATCATTGACAGGTACTGCTTAGACAGACAGTTGATTCAGGATCTGTGTTCCATGTACACCCTACACATGTCTGTGTGTACATTGTGAAGCAACCCTATACTTATCGAAACCAAAATTTATCTGAGCTTAGGTATACTAGTATTCGGACATACCAACAATGTATGTGAGAAGCTGTAGGAGTGTCCCAGACAGCTGCCACTTGCATCCTCTCACAACTCCTGACAGCAATGTGCAACAAAGTTAGATGAACATATCTACTTCACATTTACAGTCAGTGACTGGCAAAATGTTGTACACCTGTTCTACAACATCACCGACTTCCCCCTTGTCCTCAGTGGAATAGACTACACCCATGTCCCTATTAAAACAGGTCCACTTTTAAATTTCAAAACCCTAAAATCTCAAACTTCAAAATCCCAAAGCTCAGAAGTTCAAAGTTTTGGCAGCTCAAAAAAAAACCCACCTAAAACAATAAAACTGCATAAATCACATTTTTGTAGGGGGTCAAGCTCCTCTGCACCACCATGTGAAGGGCTTCACCCCCTACATCCCCCACTACTTAACTATACCAACTCCAAGATAGCACTACAGTGAAGAGAAAGGTAAAGTTCCCATTCTGCACTCTATGGTGATCTCCATTGATAAGTCTTGAGATTTCAAAACTTTGAACTTCTGAACTTCAGGATTTTAAAGTTCGAGGTTTTGGAGTTTTGAAATTTAGATGTGGACCCCTATTAAACCCCCATGGAACTCGAAGCAGAAAGTTACATAAATAGAAAAGGGTGGCCATCACTGAATTGTCAGGTGGTGTGCTCAGCAGATGACAGCATAAGAAATATCATGGCAACACACCCTAGCAGTGTCCACAATGCTGCTATATGGAGAGAAAGTGGTCTGAGGGCTGCTTTTCAAAATAACAAAACATCAGAGGGATTACTACTCGGTAAATACAGGAACACATCTAGGATGTAAGCAGAATACACCTCCTGTTAAGAGTATGCATGATGGCAACATATATTTTATCTCCCCTCCACCAACAGGTGACTGCTGTTATCCAATAGAGCCATGGCTAATGACTCCACACAAAGCATCATCCAGCCCTGCTAAGGAGGCATAGTACAGAGCACAGTCTGCAACAAGAAATACCAATGAGTATGTGTTTTACACACTGAAAGCCATATTCAGATGTCCGGACATATCTGGGGTGCACTTACACCAGAAAAGGCAGTTAAGATGATTACTGTGTGTGCCCCACATGGTGGTTTGCTTGCCATAGTTGTGAGTGACCTAACCCAAGAACCACAGATGTCTGATAATGACAGATCACAGCTGTCAGAGGAGGATCAGGAGGACACAGTGGGGGAGAAGAAGCAGCCATGGGCGATGGAGGATGTGACCACAAGTGCTAGCTGAGACAACAGGCAGTGTCTGACACACACACCTTTGAGTCATGACAAGCCACACATACAGAAGTACAACAAGTAAACAGTGATGTTCATGTGTTGCCCCATTATAGCAGTACAGAGCACATCAAATGGAAATGATCCACTAGATGTACACATTGAGCATCATACATAACATAAACATGACATATAACAGTATGAACATATACAAAACAATAATGAGTGGAACCATCAAATCAGGACACAAGTGACACGGGTATGCATACAGAGTCATAGTGGTGCATGTGTGACTGGCAGACAACAAGGGAACTTGTAATGTAAATCCCATCCCTATCAGTCCACTATCAAGTTATACAAGCATGAAAGCAAGTCATCACATATTACATTGCTGTCATCAATATCACTATTAACATATGTCAGTGTAAAAGAGGGAATAATTATCAGCAAGGGAATGTAGTCACATAGGTCATTAAAATAACAAAACCCAGTGACATCATACCTGACAACAACCACATACAGATGAAATTATCAGTGGTTTGGCCAGCATTCATCATCACAAAGGTGTCAGATTAACACTACAGGACATGCATTAGTTCAACTGTCAGTGTTACTCTAAAACATTGTAGGGTACCCACACTGGCAGCTCACACCATGGTCCTGGCTGCCCCTGTCACATCTGGAAACACTCTGCTCACTTTGGTCTACTGAGGAGCTTGATGTGGTGACACCAGCATGTGGAAACACACTGTGGGAAGGAACGTGACTGTGAGCTAACTGTCTGGTCATGTTGGATGGGCTCACATTAGAACAACCAACAGCAGATGTGCATGTACACTGCATCACAGGCACCAATGTCTGATGGGTAAGTGTGGGTCTAACGACCCTTCATAAGGGATGTCAGCAACAACCTGCTCACCAGTCAACAGGACATCAAAGGCAGATGGAAGGAGTACTTCCATCAGCTTCTGAATGAATAACACCCCACAAAAGCTGTACTGCCCCAGACACAGCCTATGAGGAGAGAAGAAGAGCAGCCCACCCTAGAAGAAGTAAGAATAGCAATAAATAAAATGACAGGAAAAGCAGCAGGCTCAGATGAGGTCACCGCAGATATGATAAAGATGCTGGGTGAGATAGGGAAAAATGGCTCCTGAGGGAGCTCATAGTAGTGTGGACAGAAAGTTGTATCCCAGGTGAATGGAGAACAAACATACTCATGCCATTGTACAAGAACAAAGGGGACATCCACAACTGTGGGCAGTACAGAGGTATCAAACTCCTGTCACAATGTATGAAAGTTTTGAAGAGGGCAATTGATAAACTTATACACAAGAGTAGTAGAACGTAAGATGGGAGATGAGCAATTCAAATTCAGTTCAGGATGCAGCACAACTGACCCGATGTTTGCAGTGAGACAGATAGTTGAGAAGAAGCTAGAAATGAGGAAAGAATCCAACTGGATATTCTTAGACTTGGAGAAAGCATAAGACAAGGTCCCAAGAAAGCTGATTTGGGCAGTACTGTGGTTGTTCAAAGTCCCAGAAACATTGTTAGAATTAGTGAAGGCTATGTACAAGGATCCAATGGCTCAAATAGGAACATTGTTCGGTCCCACAGAGGGGTTCACAGTGGGAATGGGTGTGCACCAGGGTGTAGCTCTGAGCCAACTGCTGTTCATATCGGTGATGGACTACATTAGCAAACAGGTCAGTGGGGACAGATCAACAAAGTTGCTGTATACAGACAATGTGGCATTACAGGCAGATTCTAAAAAAGAACTTCAACAAAGGATAGGGGAAGGGAATTCAGAACTGAAGGTATGTGGAATGAAACTACGTACAGGCAAAACACTGATAATGGCAGTAAACTGGGGAAGTCAGAAGAAGCTGAGAACTGAGATAGAAGGAAATATTGAGGAACAGGTTAATAGCTTCAAGCATCTGGGAGGGGCAGTTGAGGAGAAGGGAAGTCTGTATGAAGAGGTCAAAGTTAGAATCAGAGGGGCTGCAGCCAACTGGCATAGAGTGTAAGGTGTGGTGAATGACAGAAGAATGCCAAAGAAGCTGAAACCTGGGCAGTAAAGGCAGAGCAGATGAGGAAGCTAGAGGTGATGGAAATGAAGTGTCTGAGAAGAGTGGTGGGGTGTATGCTGTGGGACAGATGAAGAAATGAGGACATAAGAGCAGAAGCCAAAGTAGCTCCAGTTGCAGAAAAGATCAAAGAGAACAGATTATGGTTGTTTGGACTCATGTGCAGAAAAAAAACAGAAGTCAACTTGGTGAAGAAGATTTGGTACAGACAGGAAGAAGGTAAGAAGAAATGAGGGCATCCAGCAAAGAGGTACATGGATTGTGTGAGAGAAGATCTGTGGCAGTCAGGCATGAGTGTCAAAGGAGGCAGGATTGTCACATTGAATGAAGAGGGAGATGCTGGTAGCATGACACCCTGACCCCATGTAGAAAAAAATGGGAAAAAGTGGGTCGATCATGATTATGATGTTTCTTTCAGTGAAAACTGGCCCATACTGATAACCTTAGCTGCTGACCTGCAAAAGTTATCCAATAATTGTGGTTTAGGTCCTGTAGCAAACAGGTTACACTGTATAGGAGGTATCCCTAGCTGATTCCAAACGGAGCACTGCCTTAAGGCTGGCTAGCTAAATAAAAGATTCTCCAGATTGTTTTTCTCTGTTCTGGTGGCTAGCTATATACTGCTTCGCTTCACTCCCTCCTTTACCTTCATAGGTTCATAGGTTGGTACTAGGCTATCAGCCCTAGGGCCTATACAAGCCTAGCCATAACAATTCCCTGGAAATTTCTTCCCACAATATTTATTTCCCTGGACCTCTGTCTAGGCAGGGTGACGTGATCCCCGAGGTGAATTTCCTATCTCCCATCTAATTGTCAAGGATCAATTTGAAGAGGGCCAAGGAGGCACTCTGCTTGACATGTATGGGCAGTCTCTTCCAGAGTATGGAGAGTCTCTGGGTCAGGAACCTATCCCCTCCAGCACGTCTTGTTCATTGTGATGACAAGGTTTAGACCCCTGGAGCATGTGGCTGTGAGGGATTGGGATTTCTTTAAGTGGAGCATGTACAACAGCTCAGGGTTTGACATGGCCTTGTATGTTAAGCAAAGATCGCCTCTGAGTAGACGATATGCTACAGGGTATAGCTGGAGTTTTTTTAGATGATCAGCATAGGGCATCTGCTTTAGGCCTGTGATTCTTTTAGTGAGATATTTGTGTGGCCTTTTCAGCTGTTACAGATATCTTGTAAGGTACATACCAAACTGGGTGTTGTACTCTATAATGGGTCTAATGAGGGATGAGTGCAGTGGGACAATGACCTCCTTTTTTCTAGTGATGAGATGTGCCATATAGAAGGATTTCCTGACTGTTGTGGCAATGTGGTTATTGAGGGTGAGACCACTGTTCATCTGTGTCCCTAGGTCTCTCTTCACACTTTCGGTGTTTAGTATACTGCCACCTATGTGGTAATTCATGGGTATATGGTTTTTCCCAAAGGGGATAACTATACATTTCTTGGCATTAAGCTTGAGCCCATGGCTCTGGCACCAAACATCTGTTTCTGTAAGGCCCTTTTGGAGAATATCCACATCATCTGGGGATTCAATAATGGCTCCCAGTTTGCAGTCATCTGCGAACTTTGTTAGCCAGAGTCCCTTATTGCCTTATTGTTGGCCTGTATGTCAGAGAAGTAGATGCTAAGCAAGAGCGGTCCCAGGACTGAACCCTGAGGGACTCCACTTGTCACCTCTCTGGAGCTGGATTTGGAGTTGGCTACTTTTACAATCGGAGTTCCATCAGTAAGCCAGTTGGCAACCCATCGAGTGATGTAGGGACTTATGCCCAGCTTAGTAAGTTTATCTATGATTCCAGAATGGGGGGTGGTGTCAAAAGCCTTGGTGAGGTCGAGATAGGCTGTGTGGACTTACATACCCTCGTCCACAGCTCTGGAGACTGATTTGAAGAAGTAAATCAGGTTCAGGAGACTAGAGCAGCCCTTCACAAACCCAAACTGGGTGGGGTCCAGTGTTTGAAGGTTGCCAATGTCTGTTTATAAGTTCCATGATAATGCGTTCCATGCCCTTGCAGATCAGGCTCGTCAGTCTGATGGGATGGTAGTTCCCAGGATCCAAGGTGGATCCCCTTTGTGGAATGGGATAACTGTAGCTGTGCGCCATTCAGGGGGCATGAAGCCTGAGGTGAGGCTATGATTAAACAAGACACTTAGGTGAGGTGCCAGTTCATTTTTGTAGTTCATGTAGTACACAGCCCAGGATGTAATGTGGTCCCATGGATGCTGTATTCTTAGCTTTGGAGAGTGCAGTTTCTAGCTGTGTGGCTGTGATTGCCGGAAATTGGCAATCTTTTGGTATTGGGATGGGTCCTTTAGGGGGTGAGAGGGGGGAGAAGCTGGCACTAAATTGATCTGCCAGGATATTGGCAATATCCTTGGGATGAGTATATTTAATGCCATTCTGTTGTAGCTCAGAGCAGATCTGAGCATTGCCATTTAGATTCTTGACAAACTATAGAATGCCTTGTGGTTGTCTGGAATCTTTAGCAATTTTATTTTTGCAACTTGCTTTGGAGGATTTTATGAGGGATCTCAGCTTCTCACTGAGGCTGGTAAGGGAGTTTTTTTGCATCCTGTTTTCCTCTTTTCTGCAACAGTTTCCTCTTTCTGCTGTATAGTTTGCTTATGGCAGGGGACCACCAGATTGGCTTCCTTTTTTTGGAGGAGAGCATCTTGGTTCTATTTGGGATGGCATGATTCATGCACGTGTGGATGTGCTCGTACAGTGCCTTAGTGTAGGATTCAGCAGTCAGACTTTCAGCTCCTGTCTGCATTTGTGTCATGAAGTTTGTCACTTCTGACTTGAGTACCATGAAGTTGGCTTTGGAGAAGTTTTTTTACAGAAGTTTCCTTACTGGGGGAATGGGGGTAGGATGTGGGTCAAGGGTGATTAGCATATGGTCAGACCTGACCAATGAGGGGGTGACATATGGTGTGGAGCATCTATCTCCAATGTTGGTAATGACCAGGTCTAGGACATTGGAGCCCCTGGTGGGATTGAATTCCAAGAACCGTTGGGAAAAGGTATTGGTACCCGAGTAGTTTTCCCGGTTAATGGCAGGGTAGTTGAAATCACCCAGTATTAGGATGTTTGGTTGTATCTTAATATTTTCCTGCATGTTTAGAAAGGTGTGGTGAAATTCTTGGGGCATGGTGGGGGATCTTTAGCAAGATACAATTTGGATTGTAGTCTTACCTAGTGTTAGTTGCACCTGGAGAATTTCAGATGCGTTGTGTTAGGCAACTAGCCTGGAGGTGTGAATATCTTTGATGAATATGGACACTCCTCCACTTTTAGTGTTTCGGTCTTGGTTTGATGGCCGAAAAGTGTGATAGGAGTTGTAGTCTGGTATTGCAGATGTGTTCTCTGGAGCCCTGAACCAGGTCTCAGTTACTGCACAGATATCAATGTTCTCCATTTTTAGGAGTGCCTCAAGAGAGTGCATTTTGAGGTTTAGACTTCTAGCATTGAATAGCATTACCTTCATATTTTGCATGGTTGCATCGGTTATGGTGGTGGTTTTGTCCTTTGAACCATGCCTAAAAAAGACACTATAGGGGTGGCAAGAGCTTTAGCCAGTAACCTGAATCCCAGGGGTGAAAGGTGCACACCATCTCTGGCAAAGCATTGTGGTTTGTCGATCATGTTGTCCCAGGCAGACAGATACTGAATCCCCTTTAAATGACACTAGAAGCTTAAACAGTTGTTGAAGTCAATCATTTTGTCCTTATACTGTGGTATCATCCTGGGCAAAGGCAGGATGCTACTCTAGGCTAGGGTCATAACTGCATGGGCCACAGGATCTGAGAGCTCTTCCATGTCTCTTTTCATGTAGTCCAGGGAGGTACGTCTCAAGTCATTCACTCCAACAGGGACAATGACAGAGTCGTATTTGTACTTGTGGATTGACTTGAGTGCGTGCGTTATGTGGTGGATCCCGGCACCCGACTGTAATTTTCTCCTTGTTCAGCCTGGTGAGTGGGACATCAGTGTGTCTGACTATAGATTTGCCTAAGACTAAAGTGTTGGGTGCATTATCTTGTCTTAGGGGCTGTTGTTGGGTGGCACACTAGTGTTGTGAGGTATGTGTCACTTTGGTTGTGACTGGTGTTTGTTTGCATTTCAGCTTCGGAGGTCCTTGTTGCTTAGACAAGTTAATGTTAAGGGCCTCCGCATATGTGGGTTTAATGTTGCTATGTGTGGGTGTTGATGGTATGGGGTTTGAAGGGCTATTGTTGTTTGAGGTGTAGTGCAGGTATTAACCTTCTCCTCTTGACTGTCTAGCACAATCTTGGCTGGAGAGAGCTTTGCTTCCAGTTTAGCTATGTAAGTGCATCTCTCGCATGTTGTAGTATTGGGTTGTAGGAGGAGAGGGTTGTCTGTGTACATGATGCAGTTGCTGCATTGCCCCAATATGCCCAGATTCACCAGGTGGACAGGACAAAATCACCAGAAGCTGACCCTTGGACATGCCTGTTTAGGTGCTTGTTTGTAAAGTACAAGAGCTGTTTTCCCTTACTTTTGCAAGGTACTTTGCAATTATAGGCTGTTTAGTGCCTACAATTAATTTCTCCTTATTAAGGGTTGGGAGGGTGGCCTAATGGTTAAGGCGTTTGCCTTACAAACACAAGGTTCACTGTTTGAGTTTCACAAGAGTTCTCTCATAGGTGGATCTACTCACACAAGACAAGGAGATCTCTCACACATCCCCACCTGTCCAGTCTTCAACTGACACTGTGGGTGATAGGATTTTGATTCCACATAGACACTTTTTTCTGAGGATGTGTTGCAGGTCCTGCAGGAGGCCAAGAATCCCACTACTAGGAAATCCTACGTATCCAAATGGAAGAGGTTTTCTGTTTGGTGCCTCTCTCATAACCTGCTGGTTTGTGCTGTTCTTCTATTAAGGCCCACTTATCAGCCATCTTTGCTTGTCTACCTTTATCTCCTCCTTTAGCTTCTAGATTTGAAGCTAAACAATTTCTTAAGACCCCCCCAGGAAACCTGTTCCTTCTCCCTGTGATCTTATTTTTATTTATTTTTTTTGGAGAAGTTGACTCAGGCTCCTTTTGAGCCTGCTGCTTCAGCTTTCTTGCAACACTGTTCTTGGAAGACCATTCTTTTGTTGGCTTTTACTTCTGCCAGATGGGTGTCTGAGCTTCAAGTCATTATGGCTTGTCCTCTTTTTTGTGTTTCACAAGGACAGGGTGTCCTTGCATACTAATCCTTCTTTTATGCCTAAGGTGGTCAATGAGTTGTCACTTAAATAGGCTATTCTTTTGCACACTTTTTTCACCTGTCCACAATCTGTCAGTGAGAGGGTGTTGCATACTTTGGATGTACATAGACAACTCAGATTTTATTTGTATAATATTAAGGCTATTAGAAAATCTGATCAGTTGTTTGTTTCTTTGCATCCTAGGTCCTTAGGATTAGATGTATCCAAACAAACTATTTCTTCTTGGATTTCAAAGGCTGTTTCTTTTTGTTATACTTTTCATGGTAAGAGCCTTCCTTCTTCTATAAAGGCTCATTCTACTAGAGCTTTGGTTTCTTCTGACATTTTTTTTCAAGGGGTTGGAGACTAATTCTATTCTTGAAGCAGCTACCTGAACTTCTATCCATACTTTTACCAAGCACTACAAGTTGGATGGAATCTCCAGAACTACAGCTGGCTTTGCTACAGCCCTTCTTCATTGCTTTTTTGAGGGCTCTACTGGTCCTTCCTCCTCCCAAGTTTCTTCTTGAGCTTTGGCACTCTCCCATGGTTCTTCTTGAGCTTTGGCACTCTCCCATGGGTAAAGAATACTGCAACAGTGAATGGTAGAACATAATACAGTTGTGCAAAATCTTACCATAACAGTAGATGTCCTTTCCTTCAGTGTTGTAGCATTCACTCCACCTTTCCATCCCCAAAGTCCTTCTTCATTCCTGGATGTACATGTGACATCCTAGCTTTCCTATTAAGGCAATCAGTTCTGAGGGTGGTATATCCGGATGTTACCTTTATGCCCTACACTACATGAGAAGCATACGTGTGACTTTCAGCGTACCTTAAAGCAACAGTAATCTTTGGTATACTGGCCAAACATTAGGCTATCCATGGCAGGGAATCCCATAGGTTAGGAATACTGCAACAGTGAAGGAAAGGACATCTACTGTCATGGTAAGATTTTACATAACTGTACTATTGACAGACAGCATTGGCTTACTCACCAGATGATAAAATGGATAAGTCATACTTGCGTGAGCACTAACATGGTTAAAAATTTTGAGCCCACAACCCATATTTTAAGGGAGACATCACCATTCAAACACTGCTGTTGTAACCCCTTCATGTTTGTGCTTTATGATGCTTCTTTTATGGTTTCTTCTGTGGTTTATCAAAAATAATTGATGTTTACAATTTCACTTCGTCTAAACATTTGCATTTGGAGACAGCATCCAAGTTATGTACTTCCTTTAATGGATGCCATAAGCATTCAAACACAATGCTTAAGTTATCCCTTTAGGTGTGTGTTGTATAATAACTGTGATATGATTATGTGTGTGGCATCATCAGCTAATGCACAGGTCAGGAGGACCTTGATGTGCGTTGCAACTATTTGAATCCAGTAGTGTGAGAGTTGTATTTATTTTGTTCACAATATAGTGGTAACAGGCAAACATGCCTTATTCAACAGATCTTGTGGTGTGATACACTGTGTAACAGTAACAAAGTGTCATAGGTCCTGTGCTATGGTATTTTTCTTGTGTTTTTGGATGGGTGAGTGATCTTCATCCAGTAATTTCTGTACTTCCTTATGAGCACACCTGATATAATGATGCATGTATCACATACATATGGCCATGGTAATTTGTAAACTTTTGTACTTGTACATCTTTTCAAACAGCAACACATTTCCATCTGAACATTTACTGACCATTTTGTCTTTCTTGTTGTAAACGACAATGCCAGTGATGTTCCCCATGTCCATTAATGCAGTCCATGCAATGTACAAAAGTATTAACCTTTCTTGTCACCTTGGAATACATAAAAGCAAGGGAAACCTATCTGTTGTTGTGCTGTCTGCACACACCCGCTTCTCGATCTCAGGTTTGTGTACTCTCCTTTGTTCATATTGTGTAAATGAGCCCTGCCTTACCTCAACATGACAACAAAATTTTGTTGTGGTCTCCATCTCAGGCTACGCATTGTGTTGAGTAACTTGACTTCTTGCATATTTTGTAAAGTTGACCATTCATGCTAGCTCCAGACCAACATGTACACAATGTTAATCATTTCCAGGTCAGTTCTGTGCATGTTTGGTTTTGTGTGTGTGTGTGTGTGTGTGTGTGTGTGTGTGTGTGTGTGTGTGTGTGTGTGTGTGTGTGTGTGTGTGTGTTCTGTGACCTTTTGTCTTGTGTGCTATTACTATTGGGAAAAGGGTTTTAGCAATGCAATGTGTAGGGTTGGGCTTAGGGACAGGGTAGGGTTACAGTTAGCATATATGAGTAAGTTGATGGAGGGGTCAAAAACTAACTCCAAGAAACCACAACAGTAAGGTAAAGAAGAAAGTTCCTTAATCAAACTTCTTGCTGATTTCACAAAAACACACTGCATACGCAGTAATGAAATGGAAATTGATCAAACAGATCGACAGTTCCCATTGTGACAAAATCAACAGTTTGTCAATTCCCAATGGATCAATATATATACATGCATCCACACATATTTGATGGCCTAAGATGACTGTTTGTGAACTAACATAGTTCAGCACACAGCTGGAAGTGTTACAAGTCCACGTGTTTCTAAAGTTTATCTGTATATGACATGTTTGGTAGGTTTGCATATACAGTTAGCCAATGAGTACCTATTTTTAACAAGGGTCCCCACCAAATACCACTCCACTAGTAAAGGATAATAGTAACATATTGTGAAGTATAAAAATACTAGCAGATCAGTATAATGCCACACATAGTCATGCATTTTCAGACCTTGGTCTATACTCTGGTGGCCACAATTCCATACTCCACACATTGGGATTCACTTTGAAGTATCAAAATTTCAGAACATCAAAACTATGATCAGCGAAGACCAGAGGATCGAAGTACTAAAATATCGAACTGAACCCCCACCCCCAAAAATGTGGAACTGTATTTCAAGTTTTTAAAGGGCAGCAACCCCCCCCCCCCGCACCTCCCATACTCTCTGCTAATTAAATATACCAACTACGAGATCGCAATATGGTTAACAGAATGGTAAAGTTCTCGTTACGCACTGTACAGATATCTCCATTCACAAGATTTGATATTTCATTACTTTGATCCTCTGGTCTTCAAAGATCAGAGGTTCAATGTTCTAAAATATCGATCCTTCAAAGTGAAACCCCACGTTGGACATTTTACATAACAAGCATGCTATATGAGTCTGTACTTCTGCTACTGATTGTTCTTGTATACTGATCCCATTTGATGCAATGGAATTTAGGGACTGTAGCATACCATTAAAGATTGCACATTTTTCATTTGCACTTTACATGCACAAGCCTTGTCTTGGAATTGCACCTATCTTTCACACTCTCACAAACTTAGGGCAGTGCCTGTCCTAGTATAAATGGTTTTGCAATCCATACACGTTACAGGTAGTACATTACAGAAGGATTCCTTCTAGAAATGCTTTTATGAAAAATATGAGGAAGCCTCTATACTAGATAGTCATGTGCAAAGGGAGGAAATCATTTGTTTGCACATTTCTGATACTAGAAGTGCAAGAAGCATTTCTCAGAGGAAACTGGTTGTTTTTTTTGGGGTTTTGTTTTTTTTTTTTTTTTTTTTGCCTGTAAAGTCAGAGCAGTTGAGGAAGCTAGAGCTGATGAGATGGAAGTGCCTTGAGATGAAAGGTAGGATATACTGTACATTGTGGGACAGACAAAGAAATGAGGACATGAGAATTGAAGTTAAAGGCGCTGCATTTGCAGAAAAGGTCAAACATAGCAGATTACCATGGTTCGAGCACATATGCAGAAAATAAGACAATCTTGTGAAGAAGATTTGGGACAAACAGGAATAAGGCAAAAAGAAAACAAGGGCATCTTTTAAAGAGGTGGAAGGATTGCGTGAGACAAGACCTGCGACAGTCAGGCATGAGTACAGATGAAGGTAGGAGAGTGGCACTGAATACAGAGAAATGGAGACAGTTGACAACACCCTGACCCCATGTAGAAAATGAGAAAAGGGTACTTAATGATGATGATAAAGCATTCTCTGTATCTGCTGCTATCATCATAAAAACAAAAATGGATGAGAGCATATCCTTGCTAATCCCAATTTACAAATTAAAGTCCATTTCATGAACAGATGTTTTATCAGTCATTAAAATAAGGGGTTGCTATAACAGCCAAGGTATTTACCTTACAGATACAAGATACAGGGTTTGATTCTCTTTGGAAGCATAGCTAGGTGTAAAAAAAGGCTACCTGGGGGTTATTATCCAATGATTACTTATGAACCATGAAATGTTCAGGGTTGCGGGTTGGTATAATGATTAAGGTGTTTACCTCACAGTCACAAGGTACAGAGTTTGATCCTCATATCTTTGAAATGGAAACTGGTTAGATTAAAATGGTCCACAAGTGCAGATAGCCTAGTACTAACCTATGAATAAAAAAAGATATAACACAAATGCAAAATGTATAATATGTGTTATCACTGTCCAGATTGTACCATCACTGTCGGGTGAATCATGACAGATGCAGTGATCAGACCGTACCATGACTTCCATGGTCTGTATTACAGTCCAACAATCCAAACACATTATTAAACAGCTAGTGATTCTCCGTTGAAGGGCAACACAAGAAAAATTTGTCCTTGGGGGTGTGGAGGGAACTTTTTTTGGAGATACTGCCTCTAAGAAGTACGTGCATAACACGTTTACACAGGTGGAACGTGTGCTTTGGCCAACATGGGAAAGTAACTCTCAGTAACTGGATTCCATTACCTTTATAGAACGCTGAAAAAACACTGAAAAGAACATGTATTTTTAAATAAACAACCTTTATTGATTTTAGACATTATTCACATTGCAAAACATAAAACTCAAATAAATTACCCACTCCGAACTCCAAAAGCAAATTAAAAATAGAGAGTGAGAGAGAAATGCCTTTCATTGATGAAACAGCTGTTCAGAGATGATGCTCATTCTCGACATATGATCAATCTCATTAATTGTTGACTAAGTTAAGACATCAAAGGGAAATAAAGGAAGATACCTCCTTGTACTCAATTTAACTGATTTACACTGGTTATAAATATGATCACTTGAAGAGCCTTAATCAGGAAAAATATTGTATACATTTGTAAATAAATGTCTTTCTATGAACTGAGGCACAGAAAATACAGGAGTGAAAGACAAATAAGGCTTGGCTTGCAGAGTTTAAGCATTATAAAGTCAAAAGACAAAAACAGTGATAGATTAAAACCATGGTTTGCTTGCACGTTTTGTTTTCTTGATAATTTTGCAAGAAGAGGAAGTATGAAAAGTGAAGCTTGTTTTGCAGCTCTGATATTAATTCCTAACAGTACTGATACTGTAGAAATCTTTAATTCAAGATCTAATCTTCATTAAAACATCACAAAAGTTACAAAAACCATGTAAACCTCATCAATGTAAAATACTAAAACAGTGCCATTAATTTCATAGGAATGCTGCCAAAGGTAGTTACCCTTCACACTTCATTATCCTGAAGTTTGTTACTGTTTGTATACTGTAGTCATATTGTCACTCATTGAATATGTTTTAAAAAGAATTCTCACATCTGTCAGGTTTCCAGTCAGAATTATAATTTTAAATGAATAAGTTTCAAGGGCTCTGCATTGTTGCCTCTATTATTATGACAAGGGCTGAAGAGAGGGAAGAGTCTATCCTTGAAGTTGTCAGTGAAGGTGTAGATGTGGAACATATTTTCAGCATTATAAAATGACACCTGTCCACCCTCATAATCTAGGTATACACCAATCCGCTGGGGTTTCACACTCAGGCTGAGAATCTTCACCGGTGTGTCTAGTGCCTTGTACACATTCTCTTTCCTCAGACAAATAGTCCAGTATCCATTTTCAGGGCTCACTCCAACTTGTCCCTTTCTGTTAACGGACTCTCTGGCAACAGCCACATACCATTCAGTCTTGTTCCCCACTTCCACCTCCCAGTAATGCCTCCCCGATATGAACCCCTCTGATCCCATAACAAAGACATAAGGATTAAATCTCTCAGGTTTGTCAGGGAGGTTCTGGTTAACATCACCATATGTCACACTGGTCAGATTCTCAGACAGAATAAGATTATTATGCGCAGTGTTAGGGTCCAAGGAAAGCTTAACGAAATCTGTAAAAAAAAAAAAAATGTTTACATCAAATTCTTTCTCAGAATGAAAAGATCTTACAACTGTCATCAATGTAACAGGCCACAAACAGTTAAATGCTAAGCTTGCAATGCAAGTTTCATATTTATGCACTTCCATGTTTCCATTTGATTTTAATTAACATGATATCCACCTTGTATAGCAAAGCACAGCTCTCGCAGGCCATACATCACAAAAGGCAGATTTACAGCAATGTGACCTGGAATAACAGTGGAACCCCATTTCCTGTTCTAGTATAATAAAGACAAAACATATTCAAAGTCGCCAGCAGAGCATAGAGACCCTGCAGTAGTTATTCTTTTTCCCCTCCCACTAGAGGCAAGTGAACATACCTTTAGGCACACAATATTCCACCTAAATCATCCCTATGCCAACATCAGAACAAGAGCATTTAATTGAAATGGTCATTAAAAAGGTGACCACATCCAGGCAACATGACTTTTTACCATGCATACATCCCTAGCACAGAAACATCTCAACATCAGTATATAGATAATACACACACACACACACACACACACACACACACACACACATATATATATATATATATATATATATATATATATATATAAATGGAAATACTAGCTCAATGGATCCAGCATTTTAACATCTTCAAGACACTACAAGCCAAATGTTAGCAATGAAAGCACATCACAAGTACTTCTGTTAAGTAACCAGCCTCTTCACTAAATAAAATCTGGGTTATAAACAAAATTAGAGAGAGATAGAAATCACATCAGAGCTATCCAAACTTACAATTAATTCAGCCTTTGGCAACATTAACTTCCATACTTTCTAGAATAAGTACAAAACAGTTCAGTCTTTTCACTAGTTTCAAATAATACAAACTTTTTTTCAAAGCTATGTAAAACAAATCTCACATTTCAATCTTCCAAGAAATATAGGTAGTTTTTACCAGGTCCTTTTATTAGGTCTGTACTTCATTTTAGCTTCCAGATTCATTTTGGCTTGAAGCCTCAGTCCCATTAACTCCCTTGGATTCATATCAGCCTCCAAGTGTCTCTCATTGGGCCTCCTATCTGTTATCAGCTCACAATGACAATTTCTAGTTAGACCTCCTGACCTGTATCAGCCTCATCTGGATTCTTTATGGTTAGCCCTTCTGGCCACCATGTTCTCAGCCCTTACTGCAGTCTCTCCCTGGTGAGAACTTCACCTAGCTCTTTTTTCAGTAATCTTGTGACAGCTCAACCCAGCTCTCTTCTTGGTTCTTCCCAGGATGCTCTCTCTCTCTCCAGCTTTGATGTAAGATCTTATTTTTAGAAGATGGGGTTTGATAGAGGGAGACGCTTCACCCACTCTGAACATCTTCTTTGGTTCTGACTCCCCCCCCCCCACCGTGGGCCATTTCATCACAAAACACTTTGCCTGAGTCAGTACACTACATGACCCTAGCTCTGACCTGGGGTTGAGAATGACCTCAGTGGCCAGCCACCTTCCAGCATCGCTGGATAAACTTTTCTGTGGCAACAAGGTAACACCCAACCATCTATTTATTGCACCATAGTAGGAACCATAGATATCTAAATACCTGTAGACTGGCTTCCTTTGGTGGTATTCTGACCTGAGATTGCCTTATCCACGTGGATCTATAAACATTGAGACATTCAGTCTAGCATGTCTCTGGTATATCTGACAATTGCTGAAATTCCCTTGAGTTCTGAGGTTTTTCTGACATGCTCTGTCTCAGGCAATGATGAGTTCATATTTATTAAAAAAATCAACCAAATTGTGCTCATTTGTGGTATTGCTTACACCGCCAATGAACATCTTCTCTGCAGTACAATTTAAATCATAATTAAGGATTATTTCTATTTTAAGACCTTTATCCAGTATCAAATTTTGACAGGAGCTTCATACCTTACAGTCTGGCGGAATATTTTCAGCTTTCTGGTGTAGTTTTGAGGTTCCTCTGTCCGTTTGTTGCATATTTATTGCTGCTGTTTTTGTTTCAGCTAATATTATTTTATCTATGTCCCTCAGCATTGTAGGTTGTTGTTTTAAGAAGCGCACCCTATGGAGCTCTTGTCATTTTTTTATAAACACCTTAATTGAATTATTACTTGTGACACAGGCAAATTTACATTTATACAACAGTAATCAAATTATATTAAGTTAACATTAATAAGCATTATGCTGCAGATATATTGCTATATATCATATAACCTAAAAAACATTATATAAATTATTCAATTCATGTCCCTTTTTTAAACAAGAAACATCTTTATTAAACCATCACTTATGACAAACAATCATACAATTATATAAATGAAAACGATCCACACTGACACAATCCTAGCTGCAGGCATTTTACATCACAAACCAAAATGACACACTCCCAATTGCAAACATTATACATCACTTATCTTCCCAATCATTTTCAGTCAAACATTACATACCTCATTTAAGTCTTGCCTTCTTTTAAACCTCATTTCCTCCCTGTGTGTAGACAAGGGGAAGACACAAATGTTTCATGCAAAAAGAATAGCACTTTTAACCCCCGATTACATCCAACCTTAAACATATTGGAGAAAGTGATTACTGAAGAAATTTATCAACTTAAAAACAGGAATAAACAAGTTTCTAATTTGAAATGAACAGAAAGGAAGTTTTTTGATAGTCTACATAATGACAAGACTATACATATCATGAAAACTGATAAGGAAGGGGGAAGAGTGTTTTATATCACTGATTACAACAAAGTAATGGATGATTTATTATTGGATACTAATACTCACTTCCATTAATGAAGTACACATAGCTTTCTGTATGATAGACTCCTATTTCGAAGACTATTTGGTAGAAAAAAGAATTACAAGTGACATTTACAACTTTACTAAAGCTGATAATTCAGTAGTACCCACCATCTTTGGGATCACCAAAGTTCACAAGTCTATTGATAATCCATTTAGACCAATCGTAGCAGCGAGAGGATCAAAGACTTACCCCATAGGTGTGGCTATTGATAGATGGATAAAGCCAATTTATGAGAATATTGGCCATTTAATCAAGGATTCTTGGGACTTTTATTTATTTAACTATCAATGTGGTAGATTTACTCACCAGTATTCCCAGAGATGAAGGGATAGAATATTTTCATAGAAGTCTTAGGATATATAGCAATTTTTCTAACAATAAAATATCTATGTTGGTAGAACTTATGCCTATGGTTTTAGAAAATAATTTTATATTATTTGAGGGAGAACACTTCAAGCAAATAAAAGGGGTGGCTATGGGGGCCTCATGTACTCCATGCTACCCAAATATGGTGATTTCTGGATTGAGAGACTGATATAGTACTTACATCTGAATACTGGAAACATATGAGATTTTAAGGAAGATTTTTGAATGATATCTTTATTCTGGGGAAGGGCCCAGCAACACTTATTACAAAGTTTGCTGAATATTTGAACAGTTCCACACACTTTTTAAAATTTACTTTTAACTTTGATTGTAACAAAATTAATTACTTAGAAACTGTAATTGCACACATGGGTCAAGTCTTCAAATCCAACATTTATAGGAAGCCTACATTTAGTAATACATATTTAGACTACATGAGCTGCCATCCATACAAAAAGAAAAGGGCAATACATTCGGGCAGCAAAAATGACTTCCCACTTGGATGAACTCCCCAAGGAACTTGATAAGATCGCAGATATGTTTTTGGCTAGATGATACTCACCCCCCCTCACCCACCCAGGCATGGTAAAGAATGTTAGGGTTTATGTGGAAAGAGAGTGAGGTAAAAGTATAAACCCTTTTAGGTGTTGGAATGGAGAAAGGTAATACAACTTGTAAGGAAAGCAATTATGAAAGGGAAATGATGATTCAATATTCACCACAAGTTAATGACACTACAAAAATAATAAGAAAAAAATTAGAATGTTTTGAAAACCAACCTTGCTATGTATCAGATATTATGTCCAGAAACTTTTTGTTCTCTTACAAAATGGGAAAGAATTTAAAATAAAGCTTAGAAGTTGGTGCCAAACACATTTCAGGGTCAATTGGGGAAAATGGACCTTTAAATGTAGAGCTTACACACAGTGTAGTTATATTTTGGAGGCCAAGTTTATAATTTTAGATAGTTACTCTAATGAGAAAGTAGAGTTTGTGAGAGGTAATTGTGCAACAAGTCACTTTGTTGAGTGTTTGGCTTTTTATGTAGGGGAAAACTGAACAAACTTTTAGAAAGACGATATATGAACATGTATATAATACAAGTAAGTGCAATGAAAACAGTGCATTTTACAAACACATTAAAAGTTATCCCTCAAATAAAAAAAAATTAGCAAGAGTAGAAACCAACCCAAAGGGAGATGTTAAATTATTACTGGAGTCCAGGGAGGTGAAACAGTAAATTAAATTGAATGCTTGTCACTTCCCAGGAATAAATGAAACTATTTCCAATCACCTTTTATGACCATCAAGAGCTAACAGATTGTGATAATATTTTATCATTTTGAATGTTAAGTATACATTTTTATAAAATGTTATAATATTGTTTAGAGAAATGTTTTAGTTAATGAGAATTTTTTATTCATGCTAAATAACGATGGTTGCTCGAGCTGATACGAGGAATTACTATGAAAAAGGATTTTGATTGGTTGATTTATTCATTAACAATGTGCTAGTTACTATACAAGTAAGAGCCTTTTGGTTTTTAATTGATTCTGATGAAGTCCAAGTGATGGACAAAAACGCTTAATCATTGTTGCTGTATGTTCAATAAAATAGTTTTACAACTTTAAACTTTGGACATTGTGGAGTAACGGCTAGCGTTATGATTTGTTCCATGTTTGGATCATTTGAATGATGCTGTACATCTTTTACAAGTTCATTGGCCTTTTCTAATGATCTCAATTCCAGTTGTTTAATCTCTGTTACTATATCCACTACTTCTAGTTGGCTTAGATTTTGATTTCCACTTTCTAGTAATTGATTTTTTTGGCAGCCACCATAAATAAAAACAGCAAGGCCTTACCATATCTAGGCAATTCCAATTCTGTATGATCGTTCAAAAAAATCATCTCCATCATCACACCAATCTGCCCCCCAGCATCTCCAATAATGCATCCCACAGGGAATCCTTAAAGTCCACCAACCCACTGTACTCCCAGAAAATACATTCCCAAATATCTTTTTCTTCCTCATCACACCTCCAACATTTGTTGTATACCTCAGGGAAAAAAAATGTCTGGAGTCTACTTGGGGTATAAAAATATCTATTTAAACATTTCTAAGCAAAAATCCTAAATCTCCTAGAATTTGTTGCATATTTAGATATCCTCCCATTGTTTCTTTGTGAATTGCTTATGCAATCGCTCTTCCCAATCCTAACATCCTCCGATTGATTCTTATAGTGAGCATGCACTATTTTATATGTTCTACTAATTATTCATTCTTTGGGCTCTTGTCAGATTCTTGTCTCATTTTATAGACTTTGAGCTATGAGCAACAGGTGCTGAGCTTTTTTTATTTTATTTTTTTAACTTGGTTCCTTTATTTTATTTATTTTTTTTGCACCTTGTTATGTGACTTAATTTGTAAGTTATGGTGTAGCTCAACTTATACAAATTCTTTATTTCCTTTATTCCCCTAGTGTGTTCAGTTTGGTCAGACAAAGTTCTTGTGATATTTATTTGGTTATGCAAATTTGTTTCACCATGTTGCAGCAAACATTCTTTTAGGCAAAGTTTTAACCTCTCTTTGTCTGACTTACCCTGCAGCTGCTTAAGTCTAACTATCACTTCTTCATGGCATTCTTAGGATGCAAACATTATGCTATTTAATGCTTGATGGACTTCCATCTTTACTATTTTTTTCTTTAACCCAGAGGATGACTTGTTTCAAGCTCTACATTCTCCTTTCTGTGATCAGCAGCAGTAATTCTGCGTAGCTACTTCGACAATTACTCACACATAGATGTAGTCGATGCTATATCTTTTTGCAGGTTTATAACCTCTTGCATCAAAGAGGTCAAGTTCCCATGAAGTACTGTTCACAGAATCTAGGCTGTCCAACAGCCTCTGAATTCCAAACTGTCTGATCCAGCTAGAACCTACAAATACAGATTTGCCTTCATTTGACACATTTCTAATACTTTGCTAAAGGCCTTCAATACCATTTTCACCCTTGTAATTTCCTAAGAACAGCTGTAAATAATTCCATTTCAGACAGCATCATTTGTTATCTCTAAATCTTTCAATATTTCTCCTTGTCACTCTGACAACATACAAGGTCATCTTGAATATGCACTCAATTTTGTTTTAATCTTTCAAGTATAAACATCAGTTCAATTTGATATTTTCTTATGGTTTCCAGCTGTACTAAAATAGGCTCTTTTCCCACTTGACTTGTCTTAATTTGATTTTCCTATAGTAACTCAAATGTCTGAGTAATGCTTTCATTCTTTCTCTATTTCTTTAATTACATTTTTCTCCTTATTTAGACAATACAAGCTGTGCTGAGACTTAGATTAACTTGCATCACTTCTTACGTTTAATACAGTTACTTGTTTCTTTATAAGTATTCCATCAGTTTACTTGGAGCTACTTTTTTATTACTCAAGCAGCTACTTTATTACTCAAGCTCATTCAAATAAAGCTGCAAATTCTTTATCTGTTCCACCACAACAATTTCTCAGTTTCTGTCAGCCAATAGGCTTAGTGACTCTCTTGATTTGTCCTGTGATCTTACATACAAAATAGTACAAATTTATACTATGTTTTTAGGTATGCTGAGCAGCCTTACCTTTCTTCTCAAAAATGAGGTTTCAGCACCTAACCCATTTTCGAGATCTACTACTTTTTTGGCTTTTCATTTTATATACTAAACTTATACAACATTCTTCCTGGCACTACACTGTAATTAATCCCACTTTTTATACCATATTTACAATACCAAATCTCTGGTATGACACCAAGAGAGCTGCTTTTTATTCTTTTCTAGGCATCCTTTAACTGCTATCAAAATGTACGGTTATTGCTAGAGCAAGTTCCTGTATGGGTATAAGAATAATTATCTATTATTCTGTAGGTATAACAGTTCCTGAGTGTAAACAATTCATTAGACAAGAAGACTTGCCTTTATGAGTTTTTAATGTTGTTTATTAGAAGTATACCAGAACCTACATAATAAGATTAATTTCTGTATAAATTTCACTATTTGTAAAGGATTTCTACACATTTTTTGCTAATTACTTCATAGCAAGCTGGGTTATACATATATCTCTGAGCTAAATACATTTTCTGTCAAAATGTATACTTCAGGAGTAGTACAGTTCTCTTGTAACTTCACAAAGCATTTGTCCACATTTTTCACTTTTACAAAAAGTTTAACAAACATCAGTTGCAAATCACTGGTATGACACAAACGAGAGGTTTTTTTTTTTTTTTTTTTTTTTTAATTCTTTTCCAGCCTCCCCATAACTTATCCTTCTCAGAAAATAGGTTTTAGCACCTATCCCATTTCTATTGTTTTTCTATTAGACGTTCATGTTTACTTACTTCAACACATAAGTTGTACACACAAGAAAAATATTCCTTATTCAGATTCTGCAGAGACATCAGCTTTGCAATCATTTTTTTTCAACCCAGGATTCATTTAATTGCTGCACCACTTTCCCAGTAGAATTCTCACAGGCAACCAAAATATTTTAGAAATGTTATTAAGTTTGTATCTGCCCATCGATACTTTGTCCTGTTTCATCAGCACCACCTCTAGCTAATGAACCATTAGCACTTGGTATACTGCTTAAAATTCAGTTTACGTCACAGAAGGCAACCATCATTGCTTCAAAATATACACATGCTGCTGTAAAATGTTTTTCAATACTTTTTAGATTAGTTACTCCTTCACTTTTTTTAAGCTTATTGCTTTTGCATACTTTACATATATTAGCAACATTTTGTATAAGCCGTTTGAAACTACAGTGTTTAACAATTCATTTTACATCTTCACATAAAATGCATTGAGCTACTATTTGAAAACTCAAAGATTTGCAGTACTCATTATTTTATAAAACCAGATTCAGCTATTTTGTTCACCAGTATTCTTGAGCACAAATTTCACTATGGAACAAAATTTTCCAAAATGTATTTCTTTCTCTAGCCAAGTAAACTCACTGCACACCTTTGCCCCCCCCCCCCCACCATAGAGCCAGTGTTAGAATTTTGGACACCCCCAGCAAACATCAAGTTGGGGGTCCCATGACTCTTCCAGTTTAAGTATCACCCTGTCACTGCCACTTTTCCTAAGGAATATTTTAGTTCATGCTGCTTGGGGTAATTTTGAAAGACTGAACTGCATCTAGAATGCTCCTATATTTACACAGACTTGTGTACTAGTCTGTGTTCACCCATCTCACAATGGGGCATTCACAGTTACTGGCATTAGTTGCAGAAATTATACATTACAGCAACTCTACTTACAGGAATGGACTTCGTTGAAATGATGACCTAAGCAGTGTCTACTGTTTTTTTTTCTTCTATTTGCAAAGAGACATAACTTTCTATATACCCTAAAGAGCATTTTAAAGTTTTTTACTTTTTACACAACCTTTTCACTCAGTGATGGCTTAAATAGAAATTAAGATTAAGGGAGGAAATTCAGTGTCGCTATTCAGCTTTAATTTTCCTAGAATCCTTTCAAGACACCTTTCCTGACAAAGACAGCACAGCAACATCCATTTAGGAAGTAACCCAAGCCAGAGCCCCCAGAAGCCTTAGGGTTATAGATGTCTGGGATGCATTTTAGAGCATTTTCCCAACCTTTTAATTCAATGACAACAATGATCTAAAAACATCAGGATTTCACAGAAGATAAAAGTTGCTCCCAATGCTTAATGTTCAAAGCTGATAAGGCAGTAGCTCACAATAAACTAAACTAACAAGACAACTGTTGTGATGATACACGGATCCTATCCCGGTATACTGCTTGCCTACCTAACCCCCCCCCCAAAAAAAAAAAAAATTCAGCCAATGCCTATGCATCCCTCTGTTGTTAGACTGATGAAAGCAAATTTTTAGATGGCCACAGTCATGTATTTCAAGTGACTGCTGTCATACATGTGCACAGCATGCCTCCTCATCCCCACTCTCCAAAGGCAGCCATCTGTATACATGCTTGAGGTGTGGTTTTGAGAATAGTAAAAACATAATGATTACAGTATTGTATTTCACTCTGATGTTCATAAACAGTACACAAAACCCACACAAGCTTTAGTAACCACCTATCTACAGCCCCAAGGTCTGTGAGAAAAGTAAAAGAAACAATGATGACACTGTCCCGAGCCCCACAAGATATAATGACATTCTGAACAGACCTCTAAGGCTGGAGTCTGATGAAAATTAACCACACTATCGCCAGCACGCCACACAACCTGCAGCAAGCAACCTTTGGTACACCTCTGAGCAGGGCTGGTTTTAGTGTGGGTGCATTTTAGGGCAGAGGCCACTAAGTACATGTCAAACTCATTTTATACAGTTTGGAGTGTGTGTGATTCCTATAAGTTATAAATGTCAGAATGTTCTGTGATGTATTTTATGCCCTTTTTTTACTCTACCCAGAAGAGTTTAGTATGTGCCTGGCATTACTGTGTTTATGTGCACAGATAAAAATCTACGATATTTTTTACATACAAACACACACACACAAACAGCACCTTCACCATCACTGAAACTGAAGGAATTCTGTTTAATCTTCTGCATGTTTCTGAGGTAATGGAATTAAGCAGAGGACCTGGATGGATGGATGGATGCAAAGACAGGGAGGGCATGCAGACTCCACACAGAAAAAAAACATAGCCAAGAATTCAGTCAGGGTAAAGCACTATGAAATGGCAATGTTACTCACTCAGACACAGTGACAATGAACAGTTGCTTTTGCACAGATCATCTTTATGTCAAACTATCAAAGATGACCACCTATCATGTGTAAGGTCTACAATTTTGATGGTAAATTAAAGAAAATATGGCCAGCCTGTTATTCTTAAATATACAGCAAACACATCTCCCCACCACCCACCACCCACCCCCACATACTCAGCAGTCATGGCAATGCTGATGATGCTTGTGTGAGAAAGTCAATAAATCATAGCCAGCTTGTTACTTTTACCCTGCAGCATGCCACAGATAAACACATACACATACAAACAAAACTCACACATTTTGCAATGATTTCAGCAAATAGCAAGGGTCTATATTATATCCTCGAACGCTTAAAAAAGCGAACGCTGATTGATCGAACTTATTTTCGCGAAACCGCAAAATATTGAAGCAGCAGAAACTCAAATTTTTCCTAGGGAAAGAATTTGGTTGTCCGTTTCTGTTGCTTTGGTATTTTCAGTGTTATGGTGGAAAGTTACCGGTCGGATTCAGGTAAGTGTGCGATTGTGTGGATGTGAGTGTTAGGGTGAGTTAGGGTTAGGGCTCAGTTAGGTGTGTGTGCGACTGAGTGGACATGAGGGTTAGGGTGGATTAAGTGAGTTAGGGTTAGGGAGCGGGTGAGGTGAGTGTGCGATAGTGACAGACCTTAGGGTTAGGGTTTGGGTTAAGGTAAGTGGGTAGTTAGTGGTGTGTACATAGTTTAGTGTAGGGTTAGGTGTCAGATTTCAGGTGTATGTGTGTGGATTTCTGTTTGTTTGGTGTGCTTGTGTTGTGTGTATGTGTTTTGGATCAGCGATTTTTTTCCCTGGGAAAAAAAAAAAAATCGCTGATCTGACAGTTCGAGATTGTAAGCTTTCGCTTAAATTAGGTCGATCAATCAGTGTTCGCTTTTTTAAGTGTTCAATGATATAATATAGACCCAATAGCAATACACTGTGTAAAAGCGTTACTACCACACCTGATCTATGACTGTTGTTTAGCAGTCACCAAAAAACAAGGATAAGTCACTTATATTTATCTCTTTGAGAAGTAATCCAAACTTTTTACTGTTCCTGATTTCACAGAACATACTTGATTTCTCCCGATAATTATGCTCTATCCTTTGAAAAAATAAGTTTGATTTACTGATAAGTCACTCAGAATTACAGACAGTCAATAAATCCAGACATAAGAGTTCAGAGTTTCATATTTCATATTATACAAAAGGTGCATATTGATGCAAAATCTTTTTAAGTGAACTAGAAAAAATGTTTAAAAATGTTCCTGATTTTTGAGCCTTTATTTTGATATCATTTTTGGCTTTGCCCAGAATTCTTGTGCAAAGAATTAGAGATTTATAGTATGTAGTGTTCTACCCATAGTTACAAAACTCCCTAAAAAAGAAAACCATCCCTAAAGATTGAAATCATCAGTTGTTCTTAAAATTCGGGGTAAGCAATGAGATTGGTACTCTAGCTTGCTGATCTCTAGTGCTTACCTTGCTCATGTTTATTCAGAGATTACCAGCTTATTTTAACAGGGTCATATCACTGTCCTGTTTTGGATAAAGAGCGCAATCAGAAATTGAATTATCTTTTTTTTCTCCTCATTTTTCTTCTACTAGCAGCTGCTTTTGTGGGGCCACAACACAGTCAGGGATGACTAACAAGGTCCTTGCAGCCTTGGGTACTGCTGGTGACTAAAGCCTGCTCCACTGACAGTTTTAGTGCCAAGAACATCTACCAGAAGCATTAACTAAGTGAAGGGCACTACGTCAAGGTAAAACAATTTTATGAAATTGTGAAGCCTGTTACTTGACAAAACACAGTTACTATAACCATTGACCTATTTGAATTTTAAAGGAGAATATTACACATCTGGTTTACTAAGTACACAAGACTGCTGCATTAGCTCTTGTTGCTTTAACAAACATGTTATAAAATATCAAAATAAGAACTTTCTGTGGTTGGGGGACCCCCCCCCCCCAGCAACCACAGGGTTCACTGGTGCCTAAAGCCAGCTATGTCCACCATGCTACCTCATTACATGTGTGCAAAACCTAACCCTACCCCAGCCCCTAATCCTAACCTTACCTCAGCCCCTAATTCTAACCCTACCCCTGCTCCTAACAGTAACCCTATCCCTACCCCTAACCTTAACCTTAACCTTATCCCTGCTCCTAACCTTAACCCTAACCTTATCCCTATCCCGAACTTTAACCCTAACCCTAACCTTAGCCCTAGCCCTAGCCCTACCCCTGCCCCTAACCCACCCTTGCCCCTAACCCTATATATATGATAGATATAGATGTATGTGAGATAATTAGGACAAGAGAAAGAAATACACATGCATCAGTAAGAACTTGCTGGTTAAAACACTAATCCATATCACCTTTTAATGACTTGTTCACTTGACATTTTTATATGGATTCACGAAACAGACTTTCTTATATTCTGAAACACTGGCTTCTCACATACTTGTCTATTTTTTGACCTTATTTATAATTTATATAGACTAATATTAGTTGCGATTGTCTTGTGATTTATATAGGTGGAGAACATTTTAGTGAATCAGTAATATGCATTTTAGCTACTTGTAAATTTTGATAGTTGACTTTTTTATAACTTGTAAGTGTGTATTTTTTTATTTTGGCAAACATTTATTTTATTTTTCACTTTTTATTGTGTATATTGCACTTCATCATCATAGCTGATGGAGCCTATTTTATACTGAAGTTTATGGAATGTTCTTTCCATTATAGTCTGCAAGGAATACAGATCTTGTTTTGTGTGTATATTTTTTTCAGGATGATGCAATTAACATCTACATATTTATGGATAATGTAATCAAGATATATTTTTAATATTTACATTTTATAATACACAGACATGGTCTGTGAATACACAGATGCATACGCATACGCATACGCATACATACAGACACACACACACACACACACACACACACACACACACACACACACACACACATATATCTCTGTTCAAAGGCAAATACTAGACAGTCTGCAGACTATTACACATCTAGCCAATAACTAGTAGCCAAAGGTGTGTTTTATGTGTATATATATATATATATATATATATATATATATATATATATATATATATATATATATATATATATATATGGGTCTACTTCACCTACCTGAAAGCCCACATCACTGACTTTCATTTTACAGAGAAGAATACACCGATAAACCAGAAGATGACATCCAGAACAACGACATTCCGACCCAAGGTAAGTAACCGCTTGGCCATACTGTTGAACTTTGCCTCTTACCCCTGTGGTAGTGCGATCTCAGAGTTGGTATATTTAGTTATGGGAGGTGGGAGGTGAAGCCCCCTCCCCCCACATGGATGGTTTACTTTTTTTTTCGGGATGTCCAAGCAGTTACTTACCTCGGGTCGGAATGTCAGTGTTCCAGATGTCAGTCTTCTGGTTTGTTGGTGTATTCATCTTGGTAAAGTGAGAGTCAGTGATGTGGCCGTTCGGGTAAGTGAAGAACTAGATCCATACACACACACACACACACACACACACACACACACACACACACACACACACACACACACACACACATATATATCTACAGAGAGAAAGAGAGGGGTTTATTACTACAGTCTTGAAGCTGGCAGTTTTGAAACTCATAATCCAGAGACCAACATATCAAAAGACCAAGATGAAAACCACAATACTGAACTTCTGAACCAGTATTAGCACTCAAGAGTTTCCTGCTGTGATTTTTCAACACAACAGTAGTGCCCTGTATGGACATCTACAGTGGAGTGGGCTGGGACTGAACTGTGAGACCATTTGTGGTTGCTCAGTGGGTTGTCCTAACAGAAAGGCCAGGCATGTGATGCTCATGTCCAAGAGAGTGTCAGTGGCATGAGCTGGAGATTACAATGGCACCAAATAAGCACTGACCATATGCAGTTGAGGGTATTCATTATGCGGAGAACTGCTAGAGGGGAGTAGGCTACTGTTGAACTGTGTAACCTTCTGTGGGATGGAGGTCACAGAGGAGCCTGATGACTACTGGTCATGTCCAACTGAGTGTCCATAAGCAGGAGTAGAGATTACAATGAAAATGGAGAATCATTCATGACAAGGTGTTTGAGCAGTCACAAACAGTGTGTTTGTCCTGTGTATGCCGAGTGCCATCTGTTTCGAACTGCTGTTTTCCCACAGCTGCAGGGATGCATCAATGGATGCCATGTAAGATGCAACTTTCTCAACAATCATGTCTGCTCCTGATCTGTATGCACAACATCAGTCTGGCTACAGTGATGGATGCACTGCAGGGTCTGCAGTGGTTGAAGGTCTTCATATGCAGGCCACACAGCACACTGATCAGCTTGGAAATGGTCAGAATAGCAGCTGCCTGTGCCTGGATGTCCACTGATTGATGCTCTGGATAACACTCATGTCAGGTAATGTTCTACAGTCAGCAACCAATGGTCAGTTGCAGTGTGTGCACTTAGATGGTAAGACCCTCAAATGCTGCCTACAGTACTGTTGACTGTTTGTCACATGTAGAACTGACACAGAAAAGACAACCTAAGTCCCTAACCAACCAACATAGGCCTGTAAAATTTGACCTAGTTGTTTGGGATTTGGGAACTTGTGTGGACAGTGACCTAACTTTTGAGCAACATGTGTCCATTGTTTTAAGAAAGTCCTTTATTGGAGTTTATAAACAAAGGGATTATGTCTAGATCTAGGGATGTCATTGTCCCACTTAACTCAGCCCTCATTAGGCAAACCATTAACTATAATGTCACCTGTGGCATGAATCTGTCCAGGTGCATGCAACAACTAGAACACCCAGACATATACCACACTAAAAGGATACAAGGCCTAAACATGCCCTACACTGACCAACTCAAAGCCCTGTCACTATACTCGGTATCCTGTAGAATGTTAAGAAGTGACCTGTGTCTGGCATACAAGGCATTTCTGACCCATTACTTATGGATTTACTGTACATCAGCAAGTCATACTGCATCAGAAATACTCGGTCTAGGGATCTGAACTTCTTCTGTGACATCAACAGAACAGTTTGGAGGAACAGGTATATCTCATAGAGGATCTGAAACAGATTCCCCATCAACATAAAACAAAGTTCATCCCTGCCTATATTCAAATGCAGCTTAAATGTACAGATGGGAAACAGAATTAACCCCAAGACTGACACCCTCTATTACAAATAGACACAGGCAGCTCCTAAATGCTTTATCCTATGCATGGATCCCATTAAATAATCTATGGTAGAATCCCAGTTATTCTCATTAGGGATAATATATAGTTATTGATCATGGGAAGGTAAAGACCAATCTATAACCAAGTAGGATAGTTATTTTTAGCATAAAAAGGAAAACTGTCTAGGCTTAAAATGACCCTCAAAGCAGCTAACCTAGTAATTACCTATGAACCTGTGCTAAACAAAGATGATGCTGAGGTTTTCTCATGGACTTCTACAGTCCACTCAGCTATGGACGAGAGGAGTGTGCCCTCCATTAGTGGTATAGACAGTGCCACTGTGTCCTCAGTCTGTGCCAGGTGCTTCCTGCCATTACCATCAGACTCTGCATACATATTGACGTCATGCATGGACAATCCCGTTGTGAATGATCCTCTCCTAGTGAAACCTGTAAAAGTTTATAGATAATATAATAATGTTAAAGCTGGTAGGCGATTTCAACCACTTAGAGATGCCAGGAATTCATCAGTGACCATCAGTTTCTGTTGCATCAGTGGTCCCACACCAGCAGTCAACCTATCCCTGGCCATTTCTTGAGCCTTGGTCAGGACATGTTGGATTATGTCAGCAGCCTGTTATGTACCTGTCCCAGAGTATTCTTGTGACCCCAACTGCAATGAAGTCCTGTACAGTTCCATGCCACGTGGTGCTGAAAGACCTTGTCTGCTTTACCCTTGGAAAGAATGTGCTTAACATATCTGAATATCACCTTTAGTAACACCTTGGTCTCCTGTGTAGTAAACCTTCCAGGTAGTGCCATTCTTTTGGTCTCATGACTGGTTGGATACACCTGTGCTTTTACATGTGGCTCTAAATGGGTATGTAGAACCACCCCTAACAGTCAACAACTACGTTTTCACTGTCTACACCAACCCTGTGATTGATAGTGCCCTGCGTAATATTATCAGGTAACTGTTCTGACACTGTCCTATAAAGCAGCAGCTTCATGTGTGTGCACCATTGTGGTGTCCCTTGCACTTCTGACAATATTACAATGTCTGCCCACTGAACTGGAGTCCTGTCATTACCAGTAGTACTGTGGTATATCTGTGTGTGCATGTGTTTGTATGTAATATTGTGTAGGCAATGACATTGAAAAGACTGTGGTTGGGCCTGTATGGTCCTTGTGCTACGACTGGAGGAACATCCCTCCCAAAAGAGCTTGCACTGGTCATCACTATTACCTGTGCCCTGTCACCTTGTTCCTCCCAAGAGCCTGTCAGAACTGCCACTGTCATGGTCAGTGTAGTATTACCACACAAACTGCAAAAGTACATGATAGTGTCTGTGGTACCAGTGCCCCTTTGAGTATATACTATCTGCTGTCAGTATTTCTGTATGGCAGTACACTCTACTATCCACTTTTACATGGATTCTACATATTGCTCACTTGTAATGCAGACTTTTGCAATCTGGTGACTTTGTTTCTTATTGTGATAACATGAAGCTCATATTGCAGTCACTATATCAGTAAGGTAACTTAGTGTAATTATCTTTAAATTGCACCAGTAACACAATGCAGGATCACCCCTATTCCATGCTATGGGGCCTAGTCTAGCTCATGCATAGGCCTCGATCATATATGTTATGCATGCCTATAAAGCACAACTGTGCTGTGAAAAGTCTTGCAGCAGTATAATGATCAGAGATCTCCAACGCATGACCCTCAGGCCTCAGAGCAGCCATCAACTCAGCATATTTCTAGATGAAGGAGGCTACTATACTACATAAATAGCTGCACTAACTACCTTTCTTTTGTTTTGCAGATTATGGCCCACTGCTGAGTGTGCTAGTCCACTTACAACTCCCATGGTCTTTTCAGTTACAGTTCCCTGCTAATGACCACGGTCACTGCATTCTTCGGCCACGCAGTGTGGCCATCCTTGTGCATGAAGCTTGTATAAGGTGTGCATGCATGTGGAACCTGACAGAGCTCCTGATAGTCTTCCCTAGATGGGCTTCACACTACTGGGCAGTTCATTGGTGTGCATTGTGTCCTCTGCAATGTGTACCACAGCTGTCATTTTCTCAACTGGGCATTTCCTGAAAAGTGGACATAACCTCAGCAGGATCTTACACAAGCTGAAATGCTGCAATATGCAGCAGGGAGTGCAAGATATTTTTTACACATGCTTTACAAGCAGCACAGGGAACACCTGCAGGAAATTTATGAAGGTACCCAGTACAGAGTGGATGCCTGGCATAAACTTCCAGGATGATGAGTGATGCCACATCAAGCTTTGCAGTGTTGGCATAAAGACAGTGACGTGTGGAGCTCAACAATAAAAATATCACAGATTGGCACCACTGGAGAACAGAATCTTGTTAAGGAAGTTTATTTGTGAGCAATTTCATACACAAGGGACTTAATCAGAAAAACTGAAGTGACAGAGACACAACTTTATAATGCAAACTACTACTTCATCTTTCAGCTGCTCCTGTTAGGGGGTGCCACAGTAGACCATCAGTCTGCATAATGAGTAGCAGTGGAGTTTTTACAGTGTTGGGTTGCCAGCCTAACCTTCACAGAAGGCACACTCACCTAGGTCCAGTTGAGAATGTCCAATCCACCTACAGCATGCCTTTGGAATGTGGGAGGAAAATGGAGCACCAGTTGGAGACTCACACAAATGCGGGGTGGACATGCAGACTCTGCACAGAAGGCACCCCAGCTGAGAATCAAACCAGAGAACCTCTTGCTGTGAGCCAACAATGCTAACCGCTGCACTACTGCAGACACCAAAAATAATGCAAACTACTATTTGTCTTAACTAATATAACTATTGTTTCATGCTTCTGTTGGCAGGTGGCATTATAAAGCTGTTTCTTACTCAGTTGCTCAGTTTTCTGAAGTCGCTTGTGGATGAAAGCATTCAAAAATAAACTTCCTTTAAGAGGATTCCATTTTCCTGTGGTGCCTATCTGCGGATGTTTTTATTGTTCAGTTTTGTTATTCATCAGCTGAGTGGTTTGTTTGTGTTGATCTGAGAAGTTGCCATATAGCCCTTCTCTGTCAATTGGTAGAGTTTGGGGTGAGCGAGTGAGAGAGAGACAGAGAGAGAGAGAGAGAGAGAGAGAGATAACCTCCATACCAAAGTAAGATAGTTTTTGCAGAGTTATTGTACAAAGACCTAAGACATAGAGATACATACCTTCTGATAACAGAAAACAGAGATAATCCAGAGGGCTTGAGTGAAGTCTGGTATCCCACCTGTGACCCAGAGTATGACAGGACTAACATGAAACAGAGTATAAGGGACAAGTCCAAATAAAATCACTTTAGCTAGCAGATCTCTGATACCTTCCCTGTGGGAAGAACAAAAACACCTTGTTGAAGTTTCCAGGACTTTATGCAGTTAAGTAGGTAGATGGACGAATGTTCTTGTTCTATTACATTACATTCAACAGGTCAATTCATAATGAATGAATGACCACAATCTCCTCAGAGCAGGTATAAGCGGTTTCACAGCCACCGTCCATACCTCTCAACCTGGAAACATCAAAAATCTGGACAAGGCCCATGAAAAATGGGTACAAATCTGTACGCTGATTAACGTCGGATTTGCATACATAATTACGCAACCCCGGCAACTCCAATGGAATTGTGGGATACCAACTTTCAAACGTAAACTGAAGAACAGGCAACCAAAATATGGCACCAGAGTCCCCCTGCAGCCACTCTGTCCCATTACCTGGCTATTTTGCCCCATTTACCATAAACACTAATGTGTGCATACTATTTTACTTCTACAATGATTATATGGAGTTTATTTTTACAGCACAACAATGCACAAACACTAATAGACATCTGGTAAAAGCAATACTGTCTCACAATGAAAATGGATTTGGCATTAAAACTAGTCTGCCCTTGAAACTTACATTCATTGAAACAGCATTGAAACCCACACCACATCCAAAGAAAATGTATCTGCCAACTGGTGGATAAAGATTACCTTTGGGCTGTTTTCAAATCACTGGCCTCTTGCACTCAAAACAAGAAACATACATGTGTTCTTTTCTTTGATGCACCTTCCTGACTATTAAATTGTATTCCTTGTATAATACAGCACACTTGTTAGACAGAGTGCATTTTAAATTTATTGTTTAAACATTTTTCCAGTAGACTGTACTGTAGGCAATGAAACAAAATGCATGAACCAATAATGCCAAAACTGCCCAATTCAAAACATTTTCCATCATAAAAGTCTACTTCCACACCCACACTATAAATAGAATGAGAGCAGTGTTAAGTCATAGGCATCTTACACAGCTTTTCACACATTTTTAATTTCAGTTTTTGGGGTGGGGGCAAAGGGTCAAAAATCAGGGACACATTTTAAACACTGCTTGTATAATTTTCTAAAGTTGCTAGAATAAAATGTTGCGTTACCACCATGCATTTCACTAGTAAGTCTTGAACCCAGGACCCTATGCACTACAATCAGAGCAACATACCACTATGCTAAATCATCAGCTTCCTGAAAAATTGGAAGACTGAAACTTACTGGCTATCATTAAGTGAATTCATTTCTCACTTCTCACAACAGCTCTCAGCCTCTTAACACAAAAATCCTGGACAAACAAAGCCAAAAATGGGGGGATACAAATTTAGTTCTCACCATAGCTCTCAACTCTTAGCAGAAAAACCTTGGCAAAGCTCACAAGTGGTGGTGGTTAGGGACTTTAGGTTCTTTTTACCATGTACTAAGGTACAGGGTTTGAGCCTGAGTACCTCTAGCCACCAGGTATATTGAATGGACACACACACACACACACACACACACACACACACACACACACACACACACACCCTAAGCCAGTCTACCTTACTAGAAGTCTGTTCTTCATACAGCTCCGCTTGCAAAACCATTAGCTCTTCATTTGTTCTGCTCCTGTTCGCATAAACAAGCTCTCACATATAATCCATAGTTCTGTTCATTCGCATAACATATAATCCATAGTTCTGTTTGCATAAACAAGTTCTTCAGCGCATACATTTCCTCTCGCATACAATCCATAGCTCTCCTATTCTCGCTCGCATTTGCAGCCAGCCAGAAATTATGTCTGCAGGATGTGAAGCTCCTTCAGCTCAATTCTAACTGGCTGGTAGCCCTGACAGTGCTGATGTCATCGTGCACATGATGACATCAGCAGTGACAGTGCGAAAATTGAAAAACAAAGGGAAAAAAATCAGAAATGAAGGGGTGCCACTTGAGAATCATGACGCCCCTTTATTTGGACCCCAAAACTTGGTAAAAAACTAACAATTCAGTATGGTTGGGATGTATGCCACCATCCCTTCAGATATAATAAGCACTAATGTCCAAGCCTACACCAAAAAAATATATGAGCACCTACATAGCTGTATGGACTCAGCAATACCCGACAGGATCAAATCATTTTCCTCAAGGAAAAATAAACCTGTCTTGTGGACAGCAGCAATAAACAAGCTCTATAATAGAAAGAAAAAATTGTTGTCCAGGGCCAAGAAGGAGCAGGTGCCAAGTTGGAAACAATCTATCCTTTGTCTGAACAAGCAAATAAGGTCACTGGTGAAATCTTCTAAGGCTTACTTCGAGTCCATATTGGCCATATCCACCAAGGACAATCACAAGCCCTTCTTCACATATGTCTGCAGTCTCAAAGAAAACACCCAAATCTGCTCTGAACTGGTGGTCAATAACACTACATACACAAGCTCCATAGATATAGTCAACCTGATGGCAGACAGGTTCATTGAAAACTTTACCCCCTGTCCCCACCATCAGTAAACCAGGACATCCCTAGGACCTGCCCACCAGGGAGCAGTTCTTTAATGCCCCCTCAAAGGCAAAAAATACAGTCTCCATGGGACCCAACAACATCCCTGGCTGTATCTTACATGAACTCAGGCATGAGCTCTCAGCTCCATTAGACACCCTATTCAACCAAAGCCTGAGCACTGGCTTCATCCCAGCTGAATGGAGGACAGCTACTGTCATCCCTCTACACAAAGGTGAAGCATCCACTGACCAAGGCAATTATAGGCCCATCATCCTAACTAGCCTGATCTGCAAGGCCATGGAACACATTATCATGGACCTTATAAACAAAGACATTGTCAACCTCCAAACGCTTGACCCCACAGAGTTTGGTTTTGTCAAAGGGAGATCATGCCTGTTAAACTTGGTCGAGTTCTTTGAAACAAGTCACCGGAGCCATGGACGAGGGGAAGAAGGTGCACAATGCCAACCTTGACCTTGCCAAAGCCTTTGACACTATTCCCCACCCGAGCATAATAGATAAACTCTCCCAGCTAGGCATCAACCCGTATGTTGCCAGATGGGTAGCTAACTGGTTCACTGATAGAACCCACTCAGTCAAAGTAGGGAAAGCCATCTCTAACAGTAGACCCGTAATGAGCGGTGTATCCCAAGGATCACTCTTATGGCCTCTACTGTTTGGGATATACTTTTCTGAAGTGCAAGCCAAAATCAGTGGTCTGTGGCTGACCAAGTTTGCAGATGACAAATTCCCCTAGTGATGTAAACATCCTCCAAGAGGGTCTTACCCAAACTAATGACTGGTGCCAGAAGCATGGCCTCAAAATGAATGTCAAGAAATGCATCATTATCCCCTTTGGAGAAAATGTCATCCCCACTAATTATCACAACAACAAGAATGCACTAAGCATGCAATCAGTTGTGAGGGACTTAAGCACTCAGGTTGATAACAACCTGACTTTTGACCACCACATTGCCTCCGTCATACGGAAGGCTTTCTACATGGCCCACCTCATAAATAAGGGTATTTCATCTAGGAACAAGGAGGTCATAACATCCCTGTACTCCTCCCTTATCAGACCCATTATAGAGTACAATACCCCCTTTGGCATGTACCTTGCCAAGCACATGCAGCAGTTGGACAGACCACAGATGTTCCTGACCATGAAACTCCAGGGTCTCAAACACCTATCCTATACAGAGAGGCTAAAAGCCCTGTCCCTCTACTCAGTCTCATACAGACTGTTTAGAGGTGACCTGTGTCTGGCATACAAAACAATTTCAGACCCAGCCTTGATGGAGTTGCTGCATATCCATAAGACAAACTCTACTAATGCAACCCACATGCAAGGCCTTAACCTGGTCTGTGACATTAATAGAACTTGTTGGTGGGATAGATTTGTGTCTCAAAGACTCCCCCATCTGTGGAATACACTCCCTCTCCATGTCAAGCAGAGTACCTCTTTAGCCCTCTTTAAGAGGAACCTGGGTGACTGGATGGGAAACAGAAAATATACCCTTGGGATCCCACCTGTGTCCCTACTGGACAGGGAAAATAGGTGCTGACTTTGTGGCAGCATGGGTGAAATTCTTGGCTAGGCTTATAGGGGCTTTCCGACCAATAGCTAATATCATCCTATAAACCTATAATTGTGTTTATAATAAACTGTCAAACACAAGACAATATAAAACTTTATCAGGCTGTTTCTGACAAATTTAGAGAGTTTTTAAAACAAATGTATATGATGTTAAATCTTCAGTTAATACAGGAAGTTTCACTCTCCATCTAAAACATCTCAAAAGGGACAAAGCAAAACAGTTAAAAAGGTCACACAGAAAAACTTCATAGTCAACCACAACAAAATGCAATGGCAAAGCACAATCTCTGCTCTGTAATACCTTAAACCTCCTTGAAAGGCTGACTATTGGGTATATCTGACAGCTTAAGGACATACAAGTTCTCCAGTTAAATGGCTTCTAAAGAACCACTGGCATCCTACTTTTTATAAGTATTTAATGATGCATTCAGGCCAATAAAGCCAAAGTCTACTAGCTGTAGACATGACATGTTTTGCCCTTTTTATGGGATTGTCAGTATAGCCCAAGTGAAAAGACTACATTATAAAAGACATATAAAAAATAAAAAGTCAGTGGGCATTTAAAAGTCATATAGTTGGAACATCTGCATGTCCTTAAGGAATTGCCTGTATATATTTCAAAAGGGACAAAATATGAATTTCCCACTTGTCTCCACTGCCACTTGTCATCAATACAGAACATTTTGCAAACCATATTAAATTAAATAAAGAACTAGAATCCTTACATTATAACCCAAAATATATTGGATTTAATTTTATACAAAATCTCACTTTAGAGAGCACAGTGAAAACATCTGACAAAGTTATGAATCAACAAATTATCCGACAAAGCAAATCTCTTCACTAATACTAGGAGAAAAATGATCATAAATATAATTGTAACCTCTAACAGTCACTGCCCTGCTGTCAAAATATAATACCATCCAAAATAAAACATTTATATTTATTCATCCTTCATCCCCCACTGATCATCACCGTCTAACAAATGAAAACAAAATTTCTATTTCATATTGTTTATTTATTTATTTAAATTAAGCATGGTGGTGTTGCGGTAGCGTTGTCGCCTCACAGTAAGACGTTGTCATGTTCGATTCTCAGCTAGAGCGTCTTCTGTGTGGAGACATATGTGAAAGGGCATACCTTCGTTGAAGGTTGTGCATCAGGGCCGGCAACTCGGCACATAAAAATCTACTGCCAATGATTAGTGGACCGGAGTTCCGCTGTGGCGACCCCTAACCGGGAAAAGCCAAAAGATACAACAAAGTAGAACACTGATCATACAATGACCATTTACAGGTTCAAACTGGAATGCTACTGTCACCTTTAAGTTACTGAGTGAAAACGACTGTCCCTCTCCTAAAAGCCTGATGATTTGAAGCATTGACTATGTATTAAGTAGTAATGAGATTAGTTAACTTTATAACTCCACATTAGCCTCCACAAAAAAAGCCTGCTGCAAACTTTGGACTAGAACTATTGAGCAATATGCAAATTAACTAAAGTATCTAAATGATCTTTCTGATTTTCAGAAGGAGACCAAAACCTCATCTTATTGTTTCGGAGACATTGGCTAACACAGATCTTGCATGTCCAGCCCTTTCTTGCCTCACAGTTAAGTTTTTCAACAGTCATGTTAAGATCATACATTCACATTTATTAACAGTTGGACAACTTGTTTTCATTTCTACTGCTATATTTTATATATAGATCCCTCTATCATGCTGAGTATGCAGTTTAGCAAATTTTTTTCAATTCTGGATATCTCTGCTGTCATAATTTTTCTTATTCAAAAGAAAGCTTTAAGTGGGTACACAATTTCTGCTCTTAGGGAGCCATTTCCTTCCAACTGCTAACAATGCTTTTGCATACCTGGCTATTTTACTGACTAAGTGATGATTTAAATGATGGTTTCTCTACCTTGGCAGTATTACTCAGCTTCAAATATGTAAATCTATCCCAATTTATAATCCCGTTTACTAATTGCATTGCATTTAGATATTTGGTACTCTATTAACAACTAGTGGCATGTTACAAATTGTACTAATTTGAATTACTGTTCCTTTTCTCATACAGATGTTCTGGAACTTTATTACTGGTTCATATTTTTATGCAGATAATGTATGTTAGTTTCACGTTATGCATATTGTATGCATTTAGTTACTTTTCTGTTACACCTGACTGTTTGTAGCTTCTATGCAAGCCTTTAGGTATTCTGTTTGAACCTTGTGGCTTGGGTTGTGGCTGAAAATGGTCTTCTGACCAATTCACTTAACCACAAGGCAGACCTTAGTTGCAATGGAAATGTAGCCAAAGGGCTCCATGGCATTCTACCCCCTCTCCATTGCTCTCCCAGCATCAGGTTCCCTCATACTATGTTTTCTGTCTTTCCTTATATTTTGTGAAAATGTTTGTCAGAATACATGTCTCAGAATAGTGTCTGCCTCCCTACCTCCTAAAAAGATACAGTCACCTTCTGTGTATTCCCCTCATGATAGACTGTGATGAAAGTGAAGCCAAAAATTGTCAGTCATGGATCTCACATGGCTGCTATCAAAGGTGTGTATAGCATCTCTCCTCAGCCCTACTCCCAAAAGTCAGCTGTCTTATGTGTGCTAATCTGATGTCAAACTAGAATGAAACAATGTACAAACAGAGTACAGTACCATATTTCAACCTGTTGTTACAGCACATATATAAAGAGCATGCCTCCTTACCCCTACTTCTGTTATTGTCTCTCATGTCTGACTGTGAGGAAAGTGGATTACTATACTATTATATTACTATAATCGTTTGCTGCTCCTAAACTATACATTGTGCTTAGAGAAATGATAGTGACTTTCTGTGCACAGTTCTGAAGTTAAAAATAATGACTACACATTTTCCATCCCTCACAAAATCTACAGCAATTTTCTGTGCACACTTCTGTTGAAAGCAGTTGTTAGTCTATGTAGGGTTTAAGACAGAGGCCACTACTAAGCCTGTGTAAAGATCTACTTTGACAGCGTTGAGTGTCTGGCTATTATGTTATGCATTTTATGCCATATTTCTGAAAGATTAATTGGTATTTCTTTTACTGGTACCCAGACGACTTGCGTAATGTACATGTTCAGCTATACTATGCATATCTACAGATACTTTTTCCACATAAACAAACATACTGATACTGTTCCAGGCAAGCTAGGTCTGACACAACATATACTGATTTTTCTCACCTGTACATATATTGACACGGTCTTTGACAAGATTGGTCTAAACACAAGATACATATGCACACACAGTATGCTTACCTAGAGGCAAACTGGAGGAATACCACTTCATCTACATCATGGCTTTGGGGTGTTGGAAGCAACCAGAGCACATGGGTAAACTCACACAAAGACCAGCTGGGCATGCAAACTGTACAGTAAACGTTAGAGCTGTGCACTATGAAATGGCAATGCTGCGCTCTGTGCCACTGTGGCAATGGTCAGTTACTTTCATACCCATCCTGTTCCTGCCAGACTACCAAACACAGACACTTTTGTGCAGTACTGCTGGGTTTTCAAGAGCATGAAATAAATTATATCCAATTTGTTACTCATAAATATAATGGAAACAAATAGTTTTGCACTGATTTCAGCAAATGTAGTCCATAGTATGGCACTATTCATGTCATATCAGATCTGTGACTGTTTAACAGTCATCAAGCATTTTTCATCTTTCAAACAGATTTTACATCTGGCTTTACAGATGTCCAAAATACAAATAAAATTATCATACTAAAAATAATTATTTGTATGTCCATAGATGGCCTCTGTGTCCATCAGTTAAAGACACTTTACTATGTACACCAAAGATGTCAGATTATGGTGATATTATTATTATTAATAATAATGATGGTCACAATAATAAAAGCACTCCACCCTACTTCACAAAAATGCACATTAGTCTTACAAAGCGATATTAATGACCGTTTAAACTGAGTAGATGACCAGGTCAGTTACTTTGATCAACACGCTGTACCCACTCCCACCCAGCAATGTTCGACACAAACAGTACTCAGTACTCCCAAGTTGCTTCACATAAATCACATTAATCCTGTAGAACCAAAATAATTAGCCAACAGCAGCAGTTAGTTAAATTTCCCCAAAGACAGCTTAGCAATTATAATTAATTTGTCCATATACACCTCAGACAAAACCAATATGATGGGAGACAAAGGCCCTAAACCAGGTGCAATTTTAACATCACTTAGAAAGTTAAAGGAACAAGTTTTGCATTAGTTTATATTTTCTGATAAATAAGCATGAAACTCTAACGTTTGGCATTATTGACCGACTGCAATCAGTAGTTTATCAGAAAAACAAAAAGTTTATAAAGGAGTAAGGAAAAATATGAGGCAAATTCAGAGACATTCTGCAAAATCTGGGACAGCTGAAAGTTATGGCTATCCCAAATGTGGAAAACAATCCAAACAATCCACCCTATCTGTTTGCCTGCCAGGACCAGCAATAAAAAAAAAAAAAAAAAAAAACTATATCCAACAGAAACTTCAGCCTGCCTTCATATAGGATGTTCCCAACACTTGGCACTTTTAAATTTACTGGCTTCCTGCTCCACCTCACTCATGATCTACCTGATTCAGTGTCTAAGTACATCATGGATGGGAAGGAGCAGAAAGCCAACAAACTGAATAGCCAGGTATATCTTTACTTTAAGAAGATAAATAAATAGCTAGTGAACTGTGCCCCTAGCAGAAAAGCACACAAGGCAGACACCTCGGTTATATATGCCTAAGACCAGACATACGTAGCTGGGTTAAGAAATATAAAAATGAATGAGAATTATAATTATAGAAATAACTTTGTAAAATGTTTTAGAAACTTCATTCACATTTTTCTTTTTAAAATGAATTTTCTATCTTTCAAATAGGTTTTACATCTGGCTTTACAGATGGCTGAAATACAAATAAAATTATCATACTAAAAATAATTATTTCTTCAAATGTTTAAAGGGTTAGTCTCATCAAAAGATACTTTAATTTGTTTCTTTAAGTCTGAGTCAATTGACTGCATATTAGTTCAAAGATTTAAGCAATCTGTACAACAAAATTCAGAGAATAACAAAAGAAAAAAGAATTGTATACCTCATTATTAGAATACTTTATTTTAGTTGTATCAGAGGAACTAGACTGAAAAACATGGCTGACTATAGTATACAAGTTGTCTTTATCAAATACATAAAAGTAAAATAAGAAATTATGTACTCACCATAACATTCCATGTGAGTTGTTCATCTCGCCTTTATTCTTGACTCATGGGTTCGGAGCCAATCCCTCGGCTCCGATACGGCCATATGCAAAGCTCGAGGTCTTCCAGTAACTCGAGGCCAAGCCCCCTAATCCCATGATGCACTGTGAATTACCTCAGATCTTGTTTGCTGCATATACTATAAACATATATATAGTTATTTCCCAAAGAAGGTAAGAAGACATTAAGCAACCAGAATGAAGCAACATCTAGGTCAACTATCAGCCTGGGGGGGGGGGTAGGAGGGAGGGACATAAGAATGAAGGCGAGATGAACAACTCACGTGGAATGTTATGGTGAGTACATAACTTCTTAATGTGAAGTTGTTCAATCTCGCCGTTCATTCCCGACTGATGGGTAGTGTCCCTAGCATCATCAATTTTGGGTGTCTCACGGGAGTACATTTTTCAGGACCGTGGACCCAAAGGAAGCCCTGTCCCTGGAGGCCTTATCAACTTTGTAATGAGTGATAAAGGTATGAGGTTTTGACCAAGTGGCTGCTGCACAAATGTTATCAAGGGGCAGTTTGGCTGAAAACGCAGAGGATGTAGAAACTGCTCTGGATGAGTGAGCTTTAATCTTGTGTTGCAAAAGCATATTAGCAGCTGAATAGACAAAAGTGATACAGTCAGATAACCATTTAGACAAAGTTGTTTTAGCCACTGGCCTACCTTTCCTGGATTCAGAGACTGAAACAAAGAACTGGTCTGATTTCTTGATATCTTTTGTTCTATCCAAATAAAATCTGAGCTGTCTGTGAACATCAAGTCTGTGCAGCATATACTCCAACTTGTTGGAATGATTAAGGAAGAAAACTGGTAACTCAATAACTCGTTTGATATTGGTTTCTGAACAAACTTTGGGCAAAAAGGAAGGATTTGACCCAAGTGATACTCTGTCAGCATGAAAATTTAAATAAGGAGGGCTGATAGATAAAGCCTGAAGCTCTGACACTCTGTAGGCAGAAGTAATAGCTAACAGAAAAATGGTTTTCCACGACAAATATTTGAGGTCGCAAGATGATGCTGGTTCAAACGGAGGAAGAATTATACATGAAAGCATAAAATTTAGATTCCATGGAGAATAGGGAGCTTTCACAGGTGGTTTCATATGAAAATTCCCCTTGAGAAAGACTTTGGATAACTTGTGGGACATGATATTAAACGCATCAGTCCCAAGATAAAAATTAGAAATAGCAGCTAACTAAACCTGAACTGTTGCTGCTGCCACTCCTTTGTTAAAAATCATAGTCAAAAGTTCTAGTATGGATGTAATGGAGGCTTGGTAAGGGTCAATATTATGCTTAGAGGCCCATATGGAAAATCTCTTCCACTTACTGAGATATAATCTTCTAGTGGACGGCTTATGAGAAGACAAAAGGATCGGTTTTGTCTCATTAGAAAGTTATGAAGCCAGCTATGAGGGGAATTGGAGCAGCCAAGCTGTCAGCTTCAATGACTGCAGAGAGAGATGAAGGTCCCCTGACGGACATATCAGAAGGTCTGAAACTGGGTCCAGAATCCAGGGATCCTACAAGATGTTGAAGGAATGGGAACCAAATCTGCTGAGGCCAGTGAGGGGCTATAAGGATGATGGTCCTTACCAGGGATTTTGCTTTCTGTAGAACCTTGGGTATCAATGGTATTGGTGGAAATGCATAAAGGAGACCCGGGGGCCAATCGTGTACAAGTGCATCCCTCAGAGCTTCTCCTGGAGGGGGAATCAAGGCAAAGTAGCTTCTGCATTTTGTGTTGATGTGACTGGCAAAAAGGTCACAGCAAGGCTGGCCCCATCTGTGGAAAATCCTGTCCGCCATCTCTTTCTTGAGGGACCACTCATGTGGCAACAAGATTGCCCTGCTCAGTCTGTCTGCTATCATGTTGGATCTCCCCGCAATGTGCATTGCCAACAGAAAGTGCTGGGAGGAAACAGCCCACTGCCACGCTCAGAGGGTTTCTCAGCAAAAGGGGCAAGATCTGGATCCCCCTTGCTTGTTCAAATACCAGACTACTGGCATATTGTCTGTCTGAATCACAATCTTTCCTAGAGGAAGAGAGTCCTGGAAGTACTGCAATGCCAAAAGTACTGCTCTCATCTTCAGAACGTTGATATGCAAGTGTGACTCCTGATCAGTCCATGTGCCTTGAGCAGTCTTTTCCTGAAAAATGACACCCCCCCCACCCTATCAGGGAAGCATCCGTGGTCACAATGGCTACTGGAGGGGGTAGAACAAAGGGGCATCCTATGGTGTCATGAAGAGATGTCAACCACCACTGGAGGTCTTTCTTGCAAGAGTTTGTAATCAATATTGTGTGGTCCATGGGTAGTTCCTGGTAAGACCATTGAGTGAACAACAGCCAGTGAAGCATCCAGATATGCATTCTTGCTAATGGTATGCCTAGGACTGCTGCAGCCATCATACCCAATACTTTCAGAACTTCTGCAGCTGGAGCTCTGTCTTCCGATATCAATGTGCTGACATGCTGCCGAAGAGGAAGATTGGTGGTTGAGGTGTCTAGCTCTGCCCCGATAAAAATGATATGCTGTGATGGCGACAAGTCAGACTTTTCTGAGTTGACTGTAATATCTAAATGATTGCAGAGTGACAGAGTGTACTCCCTAGCCTGAATAAGTTGATGCCTGGTGGCGGAGGTAAGGAGCCAATCATCTAGGTACGGAAGCACCTGGAATCCTAGATGCCTCAGGTGAGCCGTGACCATTGCCATGCATTTGGTGAATACTCTGCGGGCTGTAGTGAGACCAAAATGTAGGGCTTGAAATTGAAAATGATTGGCTCCCAGCCGGAAACACAGGTGATATCTGGATGGCCTGGCCATCTTTATGTGGTAGTACGCATCCTTGAGATCTATCAAGCACATCCAATTGTCTTTACCCAAGAAGGGAAGTATAAACTGAAGCATGACCATCTAGAACTTCTCTTTCTTTACATATTGATTGAGTTTGCTGAGGTCCAAAATGGGTCTCCAGTCCTCTGTCTTCTCTGGAATCAAAAAGAATCTTAACCAAGTTCTGGATCCTGTTTGGTCTGCTGGGACTGGCTAGATGACTCTTTTTTGTAGCAACTTTTAGACCTCTACAGTTGCTTTTTCCCTGTAACTGGGTGGAACGTCCAAGATTCTCCTTATGGATGAGGGGGGTGGCAAACATTATGAAGTTTCCTCTGGAAATGATACTATGTACACAGACGCCTGGCTAGGAATAGCAAATGACAGCTGGGTACAAAGATAAGCGACCTCTGACTGCCTCCAGAGCAGGACAGTCAGGCATACTTTCAGGAGCGCTGGTAGGGTTGACCAGAGAAGTGATCTCTGTCACCCTGATGTTGCGGACCCCCTCTGCCGCAGGGTGGCATCTTCCACTATTACCCTCTCCTCTGCCCCTGGAGAGGGGTTCATCATGTGTGTCCTGAAAAGCTCCTTGGGCTTTCTGGAACAAAATTTTCCTTCTCCTTTGACCTTTGGGATAAGGTCAGGTAGGGGTGGAAAAGTGGACCCCAAAGTAGACAGAGTCTTTCCATTCTGTTAACACCTGGTCAAGGTTTCCTTCACTTTAGGCCCAAAAAGGAATGACCCATCAAATGGGGTGTTAACGAAAGATGACTTGAAGGATTCCACGAAGGAACACAAGCGCATCCAGGAATGTCTTCTAAGTGCGATCCCTGTACCCCCTGCCCTACTCGTTCCATCAGCTGCATAAGATACGAGATGCATGGACGAGTTGACAATAGAATTTAGGGTAGAAAGTTTGGCAGCCACTTTGACAGAGGCACCTGCAGCTACTGAACCCTGAAGAGCATCTCCCAACTCTTTGACTAGATCTCTTTGCAACCTAGTAAAATGGGTTAAGTAGCTCAGTGAATGGAGAGCAAAAGTTGCTGAACTGAACATGTTTCCCATATCTATCCATGATCCTAGACTCTCTATTAGGAGGATGGATAGACGAGGAAGTCGCAGACATTTCCTTTTTGGTGGCCGCCACCACCACCATGGCATCAACTGGGACTCCTTTGGTTAAGAAGGTTTTGTCTGGGGGAGCTGATATAAACTTGTTAGGTCTCCTGGAGACAGGCTCCATGGACTTCAGTGACTCCCATGTCCTTTGAGAAACCAATCGCATGAGCTCATCAAAGGACGGAGACACCCAAGAGGTGGAGGGTTGAGACCCGAAAGCCTTCAGGAGAACTAACTCATCCTCAGTAGGGTTTTTGTACTGCCCATCACCCCTCTGTCTAAAGATCTCTATCTCAGCAAAGGAGATATAGTCAGAGGGGGACGGGGTGACCCTTCTGACTCATCCAAGTCAGTATCAGATGTTAAGGACTCCTGTGGGTAGTCCAAGTGTCTCCTCTTGCACAGTCTCTTCCTGGGAACCTCTAGAGAGGTCTCAGAAAAGCAGGGGGCATCCTGTGGGGCTATCTGAGGCTCTGTGTCTCTACGCTTAGCCTGGATGATAGAAGCAGAAGCAGACACAGGTGCTTTAGGGGATGAGGAAGCAAGACCTGAAGTCGAGGATGTCTTGGTTGACATAGCTCTTCTCATGGCATCTAAGGCACCACGGCTCTGATGGGAAGAGACAGACAGATACAAGGGAACTGTCAAACCCTACCGCACTGAGGCAGTGGGCTCCGAGTCGGAGGTAGGAGCCGAGCTCATCCGAGCAGAAGCCCCGAGAGGGAGAGTCGGCACTGATAAGTCGGTTCGACTATCCTTACTGGACCAGACTGTTGTCTCCTAGAATCCCCAGTCGGTGCCGAGGATGTTAGAGTGGATGGAGCCAAGGACACTGGAACAGGCCTTGACCCCAATGGCTCCCCGATCAACAGGTCCAATTCTTCTGGCTCCAAAGGGCCGACATGGCTCGGAGAAGGAGTAGTCAAAGCAGGAGTAGTGGTCTTCGGCTCTGAAGCCTCTTGGGTCAAAGCAGACAGCAATTTAGCAAGGCCTGGTGCCTGTAAGAGCTTCTGCACCAATCAATCCATATCCAAATCTGAAAGGCTGACAGATGACCTAGATGAATGCACCGACTGAGCCGAATGAATTAAAGGTGACTGAGGCACTTCAGATATAGGCTCCAAGGCTGTGGGCTGGCTCCGAAAAGAGAAGACAGTTGGCTACGAAACCTGTGGAGCCAATGTCTCATCAGATTTTTTTATTTCAATTTTTCTGAGTCCTTAGATTCAGTGGATGATTTTGAGGACTTAGATTTCCTGGCAACATCCCCTTGAAAGGGGTGTTTTAATAAACCCCTATCCATCGATTTCCTTTTCCTCTCTAAAAGCACCCTAGAAGAAAAGGAATGGCAGATAGCACAATATTCTTGTAGGTGGACAGCCCATAAACAATATACGCATGTAACATGCCCATCAGTGACTGACATCTTCTGGTTACAGTCTGGGCATTTTGTAAAACCAGACTTTGGGTGCTTGTCCTTATCTGCCATAATAGCACTCTAAACTCACGCAGATCCAAAAAAACACTTGAGAAATGAGTAACAATAGGCTCTAAATACACACACACACACACACACACACACACACACACACACACACACACACACACACACACACACACACACACACACACACACACACATAGCCTAATATAAAAGCATTAAAAACTCTATGCTGTATAGCTACTATAGAATAAATGTAGCACACACTCAAACTAACAAGGCCGAAAAAAAAGGCCATCTATCTAAAGAGTAATACATTAAGTGAAAATATCACAGCAAAACTCTTATAATATAATACCAAGTGTTATAGGATATATAACACACACTCAATTTAACTAGGCCCAAAAACAATGAGGCCAACTATCTAAAGACTAAATATAGCAGAAATATATCACCACACAGGAAGGGGAAAGCTATAAGAGCGAACTATCCAACTAGTTATGTAAAATACTAAAAAAGTTATTTTGAAAACTAGAAATAGAAAAAAAATTTAAGTTACTGGCCTGAGCATACACTGGAACCTCCGATCAGATGCCGCAGCAAACTAGATCTGAGGTAATTCACAGTGCATCATGGGATATGGGGCTTGGCCTCGAGCTACTGGAAGACCTCGAGCTTTGCATATGGCCATATCTGAGCCGAGGGATCGGCTCCGAACCCATCAGTCAAGAATGAACGGCGAGATTGAACAACTTCACATTGATAGTTATTGGATAGTACAATTACACTTTCCTAATCTTAATGAAGACAAAAATTTTTTTAATCGTGTAAAATGGCAATTTCTTTATTCTGAAAAAAAATTCCATGAAAATGTCTAGAATGGAAATAAAAAGTATTATTCTAAATGTTGGAGTGTAAATCAATAAGCACAGAAAGACAATATATATTTTATGTATATACATTTTATGGTTGTGAAATGCTAAACAAATTTGTTAAAAACTCATATTTATAAAATATTGTGCTATTGTAACTGTAGCATATCGAAGTACTTGATTTTATTCACTGCTTCAATCTGTAGTTGTATACAAAATCATATCCCTTGCAATGGGGTCTTTTAGCAACAGCAAGGAACATTACTACTGAAAATTGCAACCAAATATACATATAGACAATTAAAATGAGATCTAATACTACTGATATTTAATATTGGATATCATTGCATTCTTTATTTGAGAAACAGGGACTAAATTAGAGATGGAGGAGATGACAGTATATATCATACTATGCCATAATTAAATTAGTCTAGCAAATATATTTGTAAATAAAGTATATGTATGTATGGTTGAAGTGAAATAACATTTTTGACAGAGTTATAACTTGTTTCACAAAACATGTAACTCGCACTGAAATGTACAAGTAATAAACATCTAGTTGTATAAACCGGGTGACTAAGCAATTCTTTCTAGTTAGAGTTGTCCATTGGATATTATACCATGACCCCCCCCAAAACGTGCACGCTGATTGGCCAGCGTGCACATTGTAAATCGAGTTATACTAATGGAAAAAGGTCCGGTCGCCCGGACTTTTTTCCATTAGTATAACTCTACTTTTAAAACACGGTCTCGCTATGTTAAATGGGTTTAACATAGCGAGACAGCTTTAAAATAAGCAACGGAGATCTCCGTTGCTTATTTTAAAGCTGTCTCGCTATGCTAAACCCATTTAACATAGCGAGACAGGTTTTAAAAAAAAAGCAACGGAGAAAGCAAGATCTCCGTTGCTTTTTACTGTTCGCTATGTTAAATGGGTTTAACATAGCGAGACAGTTTTAAAATAAGCAACGGACATCTCTGTTGCTTATTTTAAAACTGTCTCGCTATGTTAAACCCATTTAACATAGCGAAAACAGTAAAAAAAAAGCAACGGAGATCTTGCTTTCTCCGTTGCATTTGCTCAACTCTGATGTACTGCACAGGCATGCAGTACATCAGAACTGCCGCGGATGCCAGACATCTGCGGAAGGGCAGTAAACAGGCATTATACTATGCCATTATTTAAGAAAAGTAATAGTTTCGCCCTCGGGACCAAACCACGCCAACCGTGGGTAAATCCAGCATTACCCACACCCAGGCGTGGGTTATTGCTATAATATATCCACCTGCTACTACCATGCTTTGCTGCACTGAAGAAATATTACAAGTTGTAACAGGTTTATGATATTCACCCTTGGAAATGTAAAAAAAAAAACAATCTTTAAGGAATATTTTTTTAATTATTCCATTTTTTATGACAAATTTCAAAATTATAAAAAGAAAGGTTCACTTAATTTGTGTTTTTTTAAATGTAAAATATTTTTCTCATACAAGTACAAATGCTATCAGATAAACAACTAAAGCTGAAGGAATGTTTATTATAAATGACTACAAAACAGCAGCTAAATTTCAGTAAACTTGTTCACATGGCAGGAATGCCATTACTTACCAAGATTAAGGATGGATTTCATTTCTTTCCATACACCGTACTGCAGAGGACCTTTGTACGGTCCCAAGTTAAGACTGTGGGCCACAACAATTTCACCATCACCCTTTTTCTGTTCTTTTGTAAATCTGTGTAATAATCCAGGACAGACAAATATAACATCATGATAATACCTCAGCTACCATAATTCACTGATGTAATAGTATTAAGAACCAGGTACTAAATTCTCTTTACATACCTCTCTGGAAAGGACTTGATTTCCTGTGTTAGAAAAAAAAAATAAACAGTTGTCCTAAATTTACTATGTCAAATGTATTACATCATATGTTCTGATAAAGCCTATGACTTGTAGCATAACAGTTACACAAAACAAATTCTTACTGTAATTTGACTGCTCTTATCATTGGCATGTCCCCATAACCCTTACTTTAGCATTTTCTTTTAGTGAACAAAATGATGTAATAATAATAGATCAGCATTACCTAATATGCATAGTGAACTTGAGAAGGAAAGAAATATGATGTATAAGCTTCCCTAAAGAAAATTCTGGAGCATGGTCACAAGTAAACACATATGCCTTCTGCATACTTTAACTGAATCTTCCTGCTAAAAGTACCTGACCATTTTTTTTAATCAGTAAAGCGAAACGTCCCGTTTCAACCAAATTTGACAGTTTATAGACCACAAACAGAATATGCAATCAAGCTTGTAATTTTCATGTCTTGTGTGACATCTTAGGGTATGGCTCCAAGACTGCTTTGAAAGAACCAACTGGGATAGGCTCAAGGGGGCAGCCACAGTCAATCAGCATCTGAACATTGATGGATACACTTAGGTAGTGATGGCATACATTTCAAACTGTGTTGCTGGGGAAACAAATACGAAGAGTATCACTATTACAGCTAACAAGAAGCCATGGCTCACCCCTAGGGTATATGAGCTTCTGACAGAGAGAAACACAGCTTACAGGGCTATGTACAAAGCAGTCCCAAGTGTAGTAAGATGTAATCTGAGGAGGGGTATAAAGCAGGCTAAGAGGGAGTATGGCAAAAAAGTACAGAGACACTCGGAAGTCATGAAGGATGGCAAAGCATACAGGAGGTCAATGACTACAAAATCAGGTCAGCTTAGTGTGAGGACAGCATTTAATTCCTGGACAGTTTGAATACCTTCTTTGGTAGATATGAGGAAAGCAGCAACAGGTTGGCACTAAAGCTACCCACTGATGAGAAGGATGCAGTACTCAGCCTCAGCACAGAGGAGGTAAGAAGAGAGCTAAGGAGAGAGAACCCCCAGGAAGGCTGTTGGCCCAGTCAACATACTGGGCAAGGTGTTAAAAGACTGTGCTGATCAACTATGCACAGTGGTCAAGGAAATATTTAACACCTCTCTTTCCATGGCAAAAGTACCCTCATGCTACAAGGAAACTATCATCATCCCACTACCTATGAAAACCACTCCCTCCAGCTCTAATGACTACAGACCAGATGCTCTGACATCCACTGTTATTTTTGAGCGGCTGATCAAAAAGCATCTTTCATCATGCCTACCTCCTGATTTTGACCTTCTGCAGTTTGCATACAGTGCTAACAGATCCACGGTCGATGCCATATCAGTAGCACTACACACCTTCCTTGAGAATATAGAGGGTAAAGACAACTATGTGAGGATGCTATTCATAGACTTCAGCTCTGCATTTTATATGTTGGTACCAATGCAGCTGATAGAAAAACTGGCACATTTAGGAATCTGTAAACCTGTTTGTAACTGGATCTTGGACTTAAAGATTGAGAGACCACAGAGGGTGTGTTCCAGTAAGAACACATGAAAGTGCATCACGATTAACGCTGGGGTTCCACAGGGATGTGTTCTCAGCCCACTGTTATCAACCATCCTGACCCATAACTGCTATGCTAAACACAAGTTCAACCATATTGTCATGTTTGCTGATGACACCACAGTCGTGGGGCTCATCACAAAGGAGTATGAAATGGCATACCGAGAGGAGGTGGCACCCCTGATCAGTTGATGAGAAGGAAGCAACCTTGACCTGAATGTACCAAAGAGATTATCATCGACTTCAAGAAAAGGAGAACAAACCACCCAGTGCTCAGGATCAATAGTGAGAGTGTACCAAGGGTAAAAAATATGAAACTCCTGGGTGTACACATATCAGAGGATTTCTCGTGGTCGCAAAACACCTGCCAACTGGTCAAGGAAGCTCACCAATGCCTTCACATTTTAAGGAAGGCTAAAAAATGCTAGGCTTCCTCCTCATATTCTTTCCACCTTCTATAGAGGTGCAATAGCAAGCATCCTCACCTGCAACTTCACAGTATGATTTGGAAGCTGCACAGTTACAGAAAGGAAGGTACTACAAAGAGTGGTGAGGGTTGCAGAGAAGGTAACAGGTTCCAGTCTTCCATTGATATGAAATATTCATTCTGCAAGAGGCACCTGTAAAGCCACCAAAATAATACAGGACAACATGCATCCTTCCTATGCACGGACTGTTTAAGCATCTGGCATTGGGCAGGAGATATCACAGCATCTGCTGCACGACTACAAGAATCAGAAACAGTTTCTACCCTACAGTGATTAGACTTCTGTACTCCGGCACTAGTCTTACTCACTCAAGTGCAATACTAGACAAATATCATAGGCATTTCAATCTGTAGTGTGTTTTGTATTACTTTAAAGAGAGAGTGGTTAATTTAACTCATGGGAAGGTATTCTTTTTGTGTACGAGTGCTGGTAAATGTTTCTGTTCTTTCTAGTGTGTACTGGGACTAGTATTGTATTTGTTAGTTATGTTTATTTCTTTACTTGTATGTGTTGTTGCACTTTTCTTTGTAATCTCAAGAACTGAGCCAATGCATGAAATTTCATTTAAGCTACACATGTGTAGTTCTAAATGACAAAGTTTGCTTTGACTTTGGTATTGTTTGGCCAATGCACTAAGGCTTTTGGGAGTGGTGACCGTCACTAATTCAATATAATACTCTCAAACGTTTAAATAAAGGACCAGCCATAATGAAAAGTTTAAATATATTGAAGCAATAACCGATGACATTGGTGTGGTATATTAAGATTTACCCATGGATGGTGTGATTTAATCATGAGGGCAATAATGTCTTTGTATAACGGTACTATGCTATCCTTCTGTGGCTGGTAATATCCTGGTATCTTTTTTTGATGTAGTGCACTTGCATGTGGGACTTGCGTTCTCATGCATACCCAGTTCATCAGTGCTTTGAAAAGGAAGCGACAGAGAAAAGAAGGTCTCCATTGCTCTGTTTTTTCCTTTTTTTTTATAAAAAAATAAAAAAAGTCTCAGACAGTTTAGGGGTAGAGAAGAGGCAGAATGGAGGAAATACAAAAAAAAATCAGGTACATATCTTTAATTTTAAATAATGTACCTGATTTTCCTAGTATTTTCTCCATCCTGTCTCTCTCGTATGTCAGGAGTCCAGATTACAGATTTTTTTTTTTTAATTTTTGTAAAAAAATAATAAAACCTACAGAATATAACAATGGAAAAAGTCTGGGCGACTGGAGCTTTTTCCATTGGTATAGTCTCGGATTTACAATGGGCATACTGGTTAGGCTGGCCAATCAGTATACTCGTTTTAGAATATTAATAGCCAGTCGTATAATAAATAATAAAAAAAAAAACATGAAAATACGGAATACCTAACTACAATAAACACACAAGTTTCAGTCACAGGAAATATTAAAACAACACAGATGAATAGATTCACACAGATATGGAAAAACACTATTTAACTATTCTCACTATATTTTCCTTACTGATCTAAAGAATTACTATTCCCTGGTCACTTACTAGAGCAAGGTAAGATGAAGTAGGTGAGGAATCCTTCTTTGTTAATTTTTCAAAAATGGACTGCCGAGAGATTTCTGTCCCATCTAGTATTAAAACATCACTTCAGTCTGGACTACAGAATGGCATCACATCTGACATCTGGTTCCCAAACTACCCTCCCTTTACTAGAACCTAAACTAGAATTTCGCACATATGTGTTACCATACACACAGATGGAGCTTTGCTAAGATGAGTTATAACATCTGGAAGCCATAAAACCATTTCAACACTTCCACCCTTCTACGGTAGTATTAAATTCACTGCTACAGCAATACAACAAGGAATTCTAGTTCTTATTTTTGCAGACATTTAATCTCTGGCTACAATCAGAAGTGTAAAGTATAGTATTTATGGCCTAATTTAATTTCAAACTATACGGAGATTAACCTCTTCTCTTCCAGTATCCTCTGTTACAATATTAATTTCAACAGTTACCATACAGTTTGACATACAGATGCATTTTTCTTCCTGTCCAGCAGGACACACTGTTGGCACATTTTTCAACACATGCAGCTTTATAAATACATTTTTTTAACAAGCATCTGTACAAATCAGTTTGTTATACAACTAACATATAATTATTTAGAAAACTTCAGCTAGCTGTGCTGGCATATGTTACAATTCCACTGCCCTACTTGTCCTGGCATCGCTGGCATTACCTCACATCATCACATCTCTTTACTCTCAAATGTGGAGCTATATTAAGATTTTTTTTTAATTTTAAAGTATTAAATATGTATATTCTGTGCTAAATCTTCCAGCCAGATAAAATATGCCAGATTCATTTACAGTTACAGTTGAAATCTGTAACTTCTGGTCCACAATATGCAACACTTTACACCATCAGAACTCTATATAAAAATACACTTTCATACCTTGTAAAGACATTCATCTGAATAAGTACGGGATTTAGCAGCATATAATGCATTAAAGGAAGATTAGTACAATGAGATGCTACAGTCTGTTGTACTTGATGGAATAAAGGAATATAAATTAAATGCAGTTTGTAAATGACTTCCCAGTTCAAAATGCATAATCATCTTTTGTGTTGTGACCTGTTTGTTACACCATATGTTCAAAGATGGAAGTTGCACTGCAATTTCCAATGTATTATCCTTTTTAATATAACCACAGTTCCGATGCATATACAAGTTTAAAAAGACGGTTCCACTTTAAATATTATTACAAATATTTTAATATTTTTATTTTGTAACATGTATATGTCATGCTAGCTACATTTATGTCAGAATCTGAAGGGCATTCAATCATAGGCTAACATAAAGCTATGTTTTCATCTATTTTATAATAATCCAGTACTAATGTGTCTGTTTCAGAGAAATGCGTATGCCTGAAAACAATGGGAAATTCTGAAAGAAACGGTATTCTACTATAAGAGTAAATAATGCTAAAAATAGTATAAGTGATATTATATCATTAAGAACGCAGCTACATTGGAATTCCAGTTGAGATACAAGCCAACTAACATGACTGAAGTTGCTGCTCCCCCCAATCCATAGTAATTGCAAGATTATTTATTTTTGGTGATTGAGCTTAAAATATTAGTAAATGGTGCGAGTTTAATTCAAGTAACAAATGTACATTTGATAAGTGCTTTAGTGGCCAAAATGAGGAAAAAAAGGTAGTCTCCTCTTTCACCATGAGGATCATCTGCAGTGTTTGGAATGTTCCTCAGTGACTGACGAAATTTCAATGCCTCTTGTGAAAATGAGCTCATGATAGCTTTGTCAACAAAATTTGTTTTGCCTAGTGTTCAAAAGAACTCTTAAAATTAAAACTCCAAATTAACAGAGGTAATGGAAGACAGTTCATGGAAGGCTAAGGAGATGGAGGCAGTCATCTTGGAACATTCTAATAGGATTCACAAAGCTGAAGTGAAGTTTGAACACTGAGAATCCTATCTGACTGATTTTGAGGATTGGGCTACAACAAAAAAAAGTCAATTTTCAGGAGTCATTGAGAGGGCTGAAGTCTCTGACTCCTCAGCTGTTAACAATTACTAACTGGTTCTGTAGTCCAGTGTACCTGAGAACCATCACCCTTAAAGACAGTACACAGATTATCATGCATGATCGCTCCCTTGGCTTTTACTTATTCCCTGAAAGGGAAGAGTGTAAGTAAACTGTGGAAGACAGGAAGTTTCTACACAGTAAACAGCTGTTTGGTCTTCTGCAACAGTGACTTCTCTGCTAAGACATGTACATAAAAATCAGTTTCTCTTTTTGTTTTAAGAAATATAGACAGAAACGGATAACATTTCAGATCTAAATTAAAAACCTTTGTTAAAGCTTCCACTTCTGCCAGGAGTCAAGACCTTTGACACCTTACAAGGAGCACTCAAACTCCCAAACTAGCTGTGGGTTTGCTGGTAAAACATAAGAACCAAAAAAAAGACTCATCGGACAATCTTAGATCAAAGGCTATCACTATGAAACCCTGTTGATGCCTTTAACCTATTCAAAAGGAAGATGCTGCCCTTGGGGTGTGTTGTGTTGCATGGTAAAAAAATGAACTCACCTGCTGCATATTCTATTTTGAAGTGATATATATATATATATATATATATATATATATATATATATATATATATAAAATGGACTTTGTCACTGTTTTCTTTACATTTCCTTCCTATTTAGGAATGACTTCATTGACAATGTATTGTTAAATAAATAGTAAGAACATCACTGACAAAGAGGCTTGTTAATACAGACAAATGCATTCAATCTTTTTCTTGTACTTGATCCTTTTCTTGCATGACCTAGTGAATAGTCTATAAATGAGTGATGATTGTTATTTTGCATTTTCTTTCTAAGTGTTTCTTCCTTTTCTGCTATTCTTTGCCACGGACTGCCTTTTTCCTTTGTTTGATCTGTCTCTTTCTGATCTTGGATATTAGATGGGAGTTGATTTGAACCAGAGTAGTCCTGAGACTAAGCACAACTATTCATAGTTTTGGCCACCTGATGGTGTAACCCTTGGCTCTACATGAGTGTCACTGTTGAAGAGACACCCAGACCCCATGTGTAAAAATGGGAATAATCAGTTGTGGACTGATAGATTATGACATCCAGGGGGCTGATCATTGGAAATGGGTGGGTGGACTACAGAAGCAACCTTCAAGGTACAGCAGCAGCAAAGTATGACTTTTTGCTAACTCCTTGGGTTAGAGGGCTACAGTCATGACAGTTAACCAGGCTTAGTTAGTGATCCAGGCTCCTGCTAGGTGTGACAGAGATGGAAAGAAATAAAGTGGCTTAGCTTGCTTGCTTGCCTGCCTCTCCCAGAGGACTGAGAGTACGTCATTTAAGCAGGTGCACAAAGGTTTACACCACTATCCATTGGAAACAGAGGAGTCGCATACGAGTACCTGGCAGAGAAGTTAGAGCCATTTTCAGGCTTATGAAGCTCAAGGAGGTGTGTCACAGTCCTGTATCATGCCCACTAAATGTCCTCTAAATGTACACCTGTTCAGCATGTGCAGGGAAGTTATAGTTTATAAGCAGTCCCACTGCCATAGATAGCAGTGTTAAATATCATATCCACGTCACCATAAACCCATACTTTCATTTTAAGGACTGGTGACCCTGGTGCAATAAGGGTTAACAAATACTGATGAAATAACTGAAAATAAATGGGTAATTGGAAGACTATGGACACACAGCCACACTGCTGTGGCAGTTCAGCATAACCTACCAATAAAGATGGCAAAAAATAAATAATTATGCCATCACTTTTTACTGCAGCCACTATATTTCTGTTTGGCTTCAAACAACAGGACATGGTCTGATGGCTAACTACAGGAATGTTTTATGCATTTTTATCATTTTGTTTTAGGCTTTTAATTGTATACTGCCACTATTACCCCTTGTTTGCCTTCTCCTATGAGACAGAGAGACCCTACTCACTTTTACTACAGGCTAACTACTGCCCTGATCATTTTTCTGTGCTTTGAAACTTAGATATTCCGAGGCTCGTTACTCTTGATTCCCCTTTACTGCTAAGCCTTCTTGTGTTTTTATGGATAAATGGAGGTTATTCCCCCAGGCTTTCAATCCCTAATATCCAGTTTTATCTTTGGCCCGGTGGGGATTTTTTTTATTGATGAGTAGGTGGTGTAACAAGAGTGATATTCATTTTTTAAGCAAGAAACATCTTTATTAAATTACCACTTATGACACTGGCAATTTGATATATTTTATATATATATATATATATATATATATATATATATATATATATATATATATATATAAAGTGTGTGTGTGTGTGTGTGTGAGAAAGTAAACCATACTGACATTTTCAGTGGCAAGCTTTATACATTACTTTCAAACATTGCAAAGCTCATTCAGTTCCTGCCTTCCCTTAAACCTCATTCCTCCTCCAAAACATTCTGCATGTATTGTTCCCACAATTCACATTTTTTCTATGTAATTTGCTCCTACCCTTTTCTAAAGATCCCACTTCCAGTTGTTTTATCTTTTTTACTATATTCATTACTTCTAGTACAGTTGGTTTACACTTTGATTTCCATTTTCTAATGGTTGTTTTTCTGGCAGCCAGCCATTTTTTAATAGTTGTTTTTCTGGCAGCCAGCAGAATTAAACTCAGCAAGGCCTTAATTTGTCCAGGTAATTCCAATTATGAATCATAACTTAAAAAAAAAAAAAAAAAAAAAAAACTAATTTCCTTAGTTAAACCAGTTTGTTCACCCAGTATCTCTGTTAGTCTGCATGGAATTTGTAAAGTCTGCTGACTCATTACACTCCCAAAAAAATATGTTTCCAGTTACCACTTTCTTCTCATCATACCTCCAACATTTGCAATATACCCGAGAAAAATTATTTGGAGTCGGCTTGGGAAATAAATATACCTATGCAAACTCCTCCAAAGATCCTAAATCTTCTAGAGACTTTTTTGCATATTTTGGAGTTTTACATATATCTCACCATTGTTTCTTTGTGAATTGTATATCCAATCTCTCTTCCCAATCATTTCTAACCTTGTCTGATTTATTCCTATAGTTATCTTGCAATGTTTTATATGCCCTACTAATTATCTCTTTTTTTTTAAAAAAGAGCAGCTTCTGTTCTAGATTCTACTAAAAACACTTACTTAGACCAGACTTAGTTCTGGTCTTTCACTTAGGATCCCCCTATTTCTTTATCTTTGCCTATACCCTGATATCAGTCCTCAATTAGGGATGCAATCTCAAGCCTGCAGTCCAAATGAATTATTGGCCTCTTTCCATTCCATTACCTTTCCCTCTCTTATTATTTCCTCCAAATACCTTGGTTCCTTTGCCAGTTTTCTCTAGTAAATTTCACCCCTTCTTGCCTATCCTCTGTATCCCTAATTACAGTCATCCCTATCAGCAGACTCTCCTTTCTCTATCCCCATACTGGCTTAGTTCTTATACTACTTTACGAATATAATATTCTGTTGGTTATTGCTATTCTTCGTAAGGATCTGCATCCAATATCCCAGTCTCTCCTGGTTTCTTGAGCTTCCCCCCTGTTTCATTATCATCTCATCATCGTCCCTTTCTGCTATGAATTATAGCTTTTTTCTTGAGCTATGTATAAGAGCCTTAACTGTATAGCTCTGAAATACCACTTCAAATCAGGTAATCCCAAACCAATTTGTTCTACTGGAAGGATCAACTTATCCCACTTGACTCTCACCCTCTCCCTCTCCCAGATAAAATCCTTCAGATATTTATTAAATTGCTATCCATGGTTTCTCCTCTGGTTAATAAAAATATGCCTGACCAGTATATAAAACGAAAGGGACTAAACATTTTCACTGCTTGTATCTTGTTATCCATATCCATAAAACAGAGCTTCCACTTTCTCAGTTTTTGTATTATCTTTTGTTTAGTCTCTTCCCACATATCCTTAGGTATCATAACAAAAACCTTTTAATACATACTCCTAAGTAGCTCATTTTATCATGTTCCCATAAATACAAGTAGTGTTTAACCAATTTTGTGTGTGGGTACATAGTTTACAGCCATTACATTTGTTTTTTTTTTCCCTTCATTAAATTTGTATCCTGAGAAGACTTGAAACTGTCTCAGAATGTCTCTAGCACTGAAATATTCTTTTATTATTTTATCATCTGCAAATAAAGTCTACTTTTCTTGACTACCATGCCATTCAGACCTTTGACTTTGAGTATCTTGTTCTCTTTGTCAATGGTTCTAAATATAACACAAATAACAAAGGGGAAAGAGGACACCCTCTGCCTGGTTTCTCTGCTCAAACATAATTTATCAGAGAGGAACCCCACAGACATCCACTAATATTCACATCTGATCCCACATATATCCTTCTAATCAACCTTATAATTTTATCAGGGAATGCAAATGCTTCCATTGCCCTAATCAAAATCCCAGCTTACTCTGTCAAATTCTTTCTCTACATCAAGGCCCAACAAGTGTTATTTTCTTACATTCTGCTTCCCTCTGAATCACAATTGTTCTATTAAACGTCAAATGTTGGTCTCCCCTCCACAAAACCACACTGATCTGTATCTATCAATTTCGTCATCTCCTTTGCCATTATTTTCAGCCAGTATAGACAAATACTTATCATGGTTTACAATTAAAATGGGCTGATATGATGCTGAATCTGAAGGGTCTTTACCCTCTTTAGGTATTACAGCTACAACTACTTTCTTCCAGGATGTTGATGCTTCTCCTCCTTTTAGCATACTGTTAAACAAAACATTCCAGATCTTTAGCACTTTCTTCCCTCATAGCTTCCAAACTTCCACAGGAATACCATCTATTCCTGAGGACTTTCCTGTAGATTAGTTATACATCACTGTTTTTATCTCATTTCCTTTTATCCTATTAGTAACTGAGCCTCATCTACCTCTAACCCAAGCATATGTAATTCTTCCATAAACGTTTCCATTTGTACATTTTCTTGATTTCTACATTTCTCTATTTTATACATATTTTCATAAAATGTCTGAAATATTTCTAATGCCTCTACAGAATTTCGGGTTATTTTACACGTTATACTTTTCCGAAACTTGGCAACAACCCTTTCTACCTTCTGATGCCCGAGCCATTGTGCTAAAAGTTTTTATGCTCTGGAGTTACTATCAAAAAACTGTTGCTTAACAAACTTTCTAGACTCATGCATATTGTTCAGGTAGTCCCTTATTTTCACTTTATCACTTTGCAAGTAAACCTTTTCTTGTTCTGTAAGGATCCTCCCATTCTGCAGTACCTTAAACTTTGTCAGTCCCTCTCAATAATTCTGGTTACTTCTTAACCACATCTCATTTTCTTTTATTTCCACCTTATTTTTAAACTATTTTAATTTTATCCCACTCCCTAGCTTTAATTTCAGTAGAAATGTTTATCTTCGCTAATAACTCATGGAAATTCCTCCAACTCCTCTCTTTTAAACAGATAGGTAGAGAAGGGCCAGGGTCTCAATTTTATTTCATTACCCTGTTTTATTTTAGTTACTGTTGTTGCATGATCTGAAATAGTTGTTGGATGCATATCAAAACTGTCAATTAAATGCACATGCTCCTGTGAAATATAATTTCTGTTTAGCCTAGCCCAGTTTTTGTACATTAGGAAAAATATGTAAATTCTCTCCAAACTCCTACTACTGAATTCATAACTTCCATACTAAATATTTTCATAAATTTCTTCAAAAATCTGCCCTCTTTTGTTATATTTTTCCTTCTAGGTCCCCTCTGATCCCTCCTCACTGTTGCAAATCAAATTCCAGTCCCCACCTGAAAGCTGATCATTTCTCCCAGAATTTTCTTAATCTCTATTGTAGCAGTTTTAGGTGGAATATAAATACATGCCAGCATAATCCCCCCCCCCCCTTGCCAGTAGCCCCTTAGTACTACAAATCTACCAATATTATACTTTTTTTCTACTCTATCACTACTGGAGATCCTCTCACAATTAATATAGGTAGTCCTCCTTTTCTTTGTACCAGATATCCTGCAGAATAGCCATTCTGAAATCCTTTCTTTATCAAATTCACGGATTCCTATTACAAGAACAAAAGTTCACTACTTCAAACTTGTAATAGGAAGCCTCACTTCTGCGAAAGTTCATTTTAACAAAAGTGAACTTTTGCGTAACTGCACTACACCGAAAACACCGCAGCACAGTGGAGGACATAAAAAACAAGCTACGTCCTCCACTACGGTGTGATAGTCACGGACCTTAGGGTTAGGGCACGGGTCATGGGAAGGGGATAGCCCTATGGGCTATCCCCTTACTATGACTTCTGCCCTAGCCCTAAGGTCCGCAAGTACTGCACAGAAGTTCAGTACAACACCTGTTTGTTGTACTGAGCTTCACGTAAGTGCACTTTTAAGTGCACTTCTGCTGCAGTGAGCATTCCATGCACTATTTCGAATTAGTGAAAATTCGATCTAGTGTGTGGAACCCCAAATTCATATGCTCATTTCTTTCCAAATGTATCTCATGTAGCATATCAATTTGCACTCTGTATTTTCGAATATAGATCAATACTTATATATATACATATATATATATATATATCTGTCAGACAATTCAGATTTAAAGATAATATGGAAAGTGTCATTATGTTAAGAAGTTATTATTCTTACCTGTTACGTATAAAATGTTTTTAAAGGTCTAGTTTGGGCATTTGTGTTATGTGCTTACACTGTTTGACAGATTGATCTTTTGTACAGTTGTTTCTTGTCATATCCATTTGAACCTGTGTTACATCTTACAAAACTTTTTGTTTTAAAGAAAACCATCAAAAAAAAAACAGACTCACTCCCAGAAAAACACATCAAAAAAATCATAGACTCACTCCCAGAAAACCCTCAAAACCTATTAACTTAATACAAACACACAACACTATCTATGTACATCTTCATATAATGAAGTTTAATCCTCCTAAGAATAGTTGTCCCAGATTGACAGCCATACTCATATGCTTGAATTAACCTATAAAGAAGGCTATCCATACTAAGACACATGATACAGGCTATGCTTCCACTTGCACTGAGCTGTGTGTTTTTATTTTATTTTTATTCCTCTCTCATATGTAGAAAACATCTTAAATGCTTTCAGAAAACATTGTCTCCTAGCCAGTATTCTATTTTTATTGCCCCCTTATCAGCTGGTCTCCATAGAAACATGAAAACCAGATGCACAGTTATGTTCCACTACACATACTGCACTGCGAATATTTATGTGCTAAAGGGAAACTTCATTATAGTCACTGCTCTTTTATTTGCTTCCCCTTAACATCTGTTATTAAATCAAGACAGCAGCCTTAATCCAGTCATTCCCCTAAGTAAAAGTAAGAAAAAGCATATAATGTTTTCTTATATTTGTTCAGGCTTTCTTCTCTTTTTACATTGAAGTGCCTACATTTCATAAAAATGAGCAAGAAAGAAAGGAGGAGGAAAAAATAGGGGCACCTGTTTAGTTTTGTATCACTATTACACCAAAAATAAATGAAAAAAAACTTTACTTTAGAGCATGCAGCATATCTTATATACTATAAAAATACAGAATTTTGTTTTACATATAGTTATCTCTTTCCCCTCTCCTAAAGGATCTTCTAAACATTGACATGAAGTAGGGCATATGCTTTGGAGTCCCTACAAGTTTAGCAAAACCAAAAAAGTCCAATATTTCCAGGTTTTCTTGTTCCATCATACTTCACAAATGTAATTAATGGTTTCTAATCTCATATTTATTCACCAATTTTCAAGGTGTTGGTTTTCTTCCTGTTGCTCTAATGCACCCAAATCCAGTTGCTGGTTTAATTTCTAACATACTCCTCACTCTTCTAGTCAACTCTTGTGCATTTTTCTGTCTCAAGCATTTTCCATTGGAACACTGGAAAAGGCTGCACTGGCATAGTCTCTCTATGGGCTTTATTATCTGAAGAATAAGAAGCAGAATATCCTTCTGTTTGATGAAGGAACTTTTGTATTTTCTTTTTAACATGATCTGCCTCCTTAACATGATCTGCATCAAAAATGATTTTGACCCTCCAGGAAAAAATATTCTGAAGTGAACTGGAAACAGCAGCTTGAATCTCACACCTGTTTCTTCACATTCCTTGATAGCTAAAACAAATTTACTCCTTTTTCTGCTTGGTGTACAGTGAGTAATCGTTCTCCAAACACTTTCACAAAATTGTGGCAGAAGAACAAAGTACTAAAACTGGGAAACAGAATCAACTTTTTCTGCTGGTGTGACTGCATCTTTATGATTAAACATCTGGGCTCTCAAAGGAATATGTGTCCTTTCAATTAAAAAGTCCTGCTGTGGAGTACCAGTCCATTTGCTCATTTGTGCTTTCATAAAATTAACAGTTTATTCCTTACAGTTTGTCTGGTACAGCAGAAAATCTCAGGTTTTCCCTGTGTGTGTTCTATCTTCTAATTCTACAATTTTTTGAAACTTCTCTTGAGCAGTCTTGTATCAGCCAGTCCTTCCTTCATTTTGACCTCTGATTTTTGCAGTTTTAACAGCTCATCTGAATATCTGCTTAAAGCTCTGAGCACATTTGACTTATTTTTCCTCTAAAGATTACTGGAATTCATGCACACTGCTCAATTGTCTAGATTTTTGCAGAATGTCCAGATTTTTGCCTCATATGTTTGGTCTGTTCCACATAAAATTTGTTTACTGGATTTTTGTGGTATATCAGTATGGATTGGATTGAATTCACTGCGGTGGTGGTGCTGCGGTAGCGTTGCCGCCTCATAGCAAGACGTTGTCCCATTCGATTCTCAGCTAGAGCGTCTTCTGCGTGGAGGCATACATGAATGGGGCGTGCCTTCGTTGAAGGTTGTGCGTCAGGGCTGGTAACCTGGTACGTAAAAATGATCTACCAATCATTAACGGACCGGAGTTCCGCTGTGGCAATCGCTAACCGGGAAAAGCCGAAAGACACAAACATCAGCAAGGATTGAATTCACTCAATAAGGACCGGTATTGGAGTTTCAGACTTCACAGCCTTCAGAAAATGCATAACACAATGCCTTTTATTCTAGCAACTTTCTAAGTTTATATGAGCAATATTTAAAATTTGTTCCTATTTTTGGCTCTTTGTCTCCCCATTATTTTTGGCTTTGTCCAGTCTTTTTGTGCCAGTAGGTGGAGAGGAATGAAATCATGTCTTGCACTAAAGCTGGAGCTTGAACTGCTTTTTGCTGAACAGCTGTAGGACTTTTTCCACAGACCGTTTTTTCTCTTCATCTTTTTGATTAGTTTTCTTTCAGGTTCACAGAATTTCATTTTTTTTTTTTTTGCAGGCGTGCAGGCAGTACACTTACTAGCCAAGTACTGGAATTTACCCCCCAAAAAAGACAAATTCACTGGCTCTCTTTACGAGTTTCTGTTTTCACATTAGAAGAGCTGAAATTAAGCTGTTACTCAGTGCGCAGCCATCTTACAAGTCTGAAAAGAATGATATTCTGAGAACAAAGTGGCTGATATTGCATCATGGACTCCATTAGACAGGGCAGAATTCTTCCTGTACTCTTTGCCTTGGAATTTTTTTCCTACTGACAAATGATTTCTGTGTTTACAGCTATTACGTCTTACTCTATATCTGTTCCAGTTTCTTACATTTTGAAGTTGTACTGTGCCTAATTTCAGGAGGATTGAGACATTTGCTTTTATTTGCTGCTTAGAGATTTTCAAAGTGATTTTTCCCTTGGCGGTTTCTTATGTTAAGGAGTAGATTCAGCCACATGATAAGCTTTAACAAACACAATTTGTATAATTTATATACAAAGCATCTTTCATAGTGAGGTCTGCCACAATACTGCTTACACTTGCAAGACTGGCAATAGTTCTGATGGTGAATCCTGGAATTAAGGGAAGGGGGAGATGGGAGAGGAGAGGTGTGGGGGTGGATATAGGAGGAACTGGTGTTCTTTTCACAGAATCCTAATCTGTAATACTTATTACTGAAGGTTCTGACTACATGGGACCTTTTAAGGTCAAACTTTTTTTTTTAATTTCTTGACTGATGTTTCCCTGTTACACCACACCATATACTTTTACTGTCTGTTCACAATGCTTTCCAACTGAACACAATGGTGGTGGTCCCCTAACAAGAAAATTTGGGTTGTGTATTATATCTTCAGTTTTGGACATTTTAGTCAAATGAATCCGTTTCTTTCAGTATTCTTGCTACCACATAGTAAACTGTTGTAGGAAGCTCACCTTATGTGCTTTATTATTAGTCTGGAGATGCCATAAGTAATATTTCTCACTCTCACTTTCTCTCATTATTACCTTATGAAAGATGTTGTGCTCTAGGGATACCACATCTTAAAAGGGGTATCTGGCACCCTCCTTGGAAGGAATGGTTTTCAAATAGTTCTTACATAGTGAGTTTCATTGTTCAGTGTGTACCTTATGAAAGATGTGGTGCTCTAGAGATACCACATCTTAAAAGGAGTATCTGGCACCCTCCTTGGAAGGAATGTTTTTCAAATAGTTCTTACATAGTGAGTTTCATTGTTCAGTTTGTAGCAACGCATGTATGCTCATCTGCTTTGCAATTTGTTGTTGTGTTCATACTGATCCTGATTTGCAGTCAGAGTTTGCCTGCTTTTGGGGACATATCTTACAGCTCTGAAATAATAGTTCAGTGCAAAATACATGTCTCTGAAGTTTGTGTCATGGTCTGTTAATAGGCTAACAAGCTCAAAAAAGACATCTAGGATACTCAGTTATACCAAAAATGCTAAGACTAATGCACCATGCCTCCATGAGATGCACCTTAATTTGAAGGAGCACTCCAAGCTGCTGAAAGCGTCCTATGGATGTTGTGATTTTTCTCAATACCTGGAAGGTAGAAGGATAAAGGGTATGTATCTTCATTATGCAAGGCTCAGAAATTAAAGCCCTAAATGCAAAGAAGCAGCAACACTGGGAGCATTCATTCAAGCATCAAAATAGTCACAAAACTTTTTTTTTTTTGAATTGTTAAAATTATGCAATAAAGAGTACAGCTGTTACATAATCTTTGTACTCTAGATAAAATCTAATGTTCATTGCATTTGAATTTTTTTTTGGAGCTTGTCATTGGAACACTGCTGAGAAATAGTTTTTTTTTTTTTGTGCAAGTAGGACTTCCTTGGTAAACAAAAGCAAAATAAATTAAAACTTGACTGACTGAATAAGTTTATATCTTACTGGGTTTCACTAGGAATGAACGGCAAGGTATTCTAAAAAATATTACTGGGACTCCCTGTGGGTGTTTTATGACTGTGGACTTACATTCACTGACTAACTACTCTACAGTTCGGGTTGGCCATATATATTTTTTTTTGTTCCAGCTATGGGCAATTTCCTTAAAAGCTGTTTAAAGCAAATAAGGATATGGTAGCCATCCATAAAGCTTCAGATTACACATAAGAATATAGTTTTGACACTATACCTGTACGTTGTCAAATATGCTAACTTGGTCCATACCCTTGGTAGGCCACTGCTGAGTTTGGCAGTTGTGAATGCATATTTATGTTTGCAATATTCCTGTCCTTAAATGGAATAGTAACAGATGGAAGGAGCAAAATTTTGTCTAGGAGCATAGATATAATTTAGGAAACCTTAAGGTATGGAATTGCTCAATATATAGCCCACGGACTTAACATGTGGCTCTTGCAATATGACAAGACTGGATGTTAGAACTTCGGTATGGGTTAGAGGATAGGGATACATATGTAGCAGAAGCATTAAAGCAGGCCAAGTAAACATTTTTTAAACTGCATTTTGCATGAAGATAAAGATTTTGAAAATAACTATAGTGGCCCAGAAACCATTTGCTTGTGATATGAGACAATGGAAGGTCAATTGTATAACCATTAGAACTGGGAATCACATTTTGGGGACCACTGTAGGTATACTATGCAAGGTCTTGGAAGGCTTTGCTAGGTATTACACAAAGCTGTATTTTACTGATGGTGAGCCCTTATTTGACTCTGAAAGATATAGCAGATTTTTTTAGTGGACTGCACTGTTCAGTCCCTCTGTCCTTGATGGCCCCTTTATACATTCATAGATATTTAATAATCTATTGAACTGCAAGAATCTTGAGAAGCCTAATGTGACATCCCCTCTCTGGAACAGTGATCATATAGTCTCAATCCTCACCATGGACAATGGTGAGGGACTTAACTTTGAACAAAAATAGATAGGCACATTATGTTCAGATGCAGCTCTCTGCACCAAACACAACTTCCCTTAAGAGCACACAGGGAACACATTCCAGTCCTGGGGCTTGACTCTCTCTAGGCCCCAAATAAGAATCCACACTGTCCACTAAGGAGCTCTGTGTCCCTGTTCCATGTAACTAACACACACACAGACACACACACACACACAGACACACACACACTTTGAAATTTGATTTTCACACACACCTGGGAAAGGCTGGCACATATTTACCAGATATGCCTCCTCTACCCAGACTATAAGGTAGATTCACTGCCACCAGCC